>NC_058406.1:156733930-156777735 GCF_002201575.2 Neomonachus schauinslandi
CAGTCTTACACAATTCACAGCGCTCACCATAGCACATACCCTCCCCAATGTCTATCACCCGGGCACCCCATCCCTCTCACCCCCCACCACTCCAGCAACCCTCAGTTTGTTTCCTGAGATTAAGAATGCCTCATATCGGGGCACCTGGGTGGCTCAGTCGTTAAGCGTCTGCCTTCGGCTCAGGTCATGATCCCAGGGTCCTGGGATCGAGCCCCATATTGGGCTCCCTGCTCCGCGGGAAGCCTGCTTCTCCCTCTCCCACTCCCCCTGCTTGTGTTCCCTCTCTCACTGTGTCTGTCTCTGTCAAATAAATAAATAAAATCTTAAAAAAAAAAAAGAATTCCTCATATCCGTGAGATCATATGATACTTGTCTTTCTCTGATTGACTTATTTCACTTAGCATAATACCCTCTAGTTCCATCCACGTCATTGCAAATGACAAGATTTCATTTTTTTGGATGCCATACCTATTTTAATAGGTGGCATTAATAGAAGTATGGAGCAAGGACAGATGGGCAAGGAAGTCGGCTTCATCTGTCTGCTGTCATAGTTAAATCACATGCAAAGGCTGGTGCACACTTAACTACCACATTATGGAAGAGACTGGCAGAATGAAGCCAGTCTATTAAAGGTAGATAAACAGAATTGCATCTCATAAAGATGTTTTAATTAAAAAGTGTTACTTAATTCTAAGACCAATTCAGAATCTGTGATGTTGGTGATGGTGGTGACATCATTAATGATAACTAATATTAAATTATCTCATTTAATGTTCCCACAACCTAGTGAAGTAGGCATACTTATTACCACCATTTCACAGGTAATAAAATGGATGCAGAAAGGTTAATTCCCCTCCCTGAGATCACACAGGAAGAGGGAGAATAAGCCCATGTCCCTACTGACTGTGCCATATGGCATCACATAAACAGCTGCTGGTCCTTGACAGTCATATTCCAGGACTGCAATGCTTGGTGTGAGGAGAGAGAATGATTTCATAGTACCAGTTTGCAGAACTCGCCAGTCGGTTAAATTTGGCAGACAGATTCCCAAACCTTATGTGAAAGAATTTTCTAATAAGCAGAGATGCTCAAGAAATGGCAAGACGAGCTGTTTTAGGTATTTGCCCAAAATCAGGGGAGGCTCTTTTCTTTGGTCTGGCCCTAATTGCATTTCTTTTAGTACAGAGATGGAAATTTCCAGTTATCTAGATACCAGGAGTTGTCTGAAGCTTTTGTAGTGGTTATTGTTGTTTTACTGTCCTTAAATTCTTGGCTCAAAGCAATGTTAAATAGCATTTTGTTATTACCCATACTGGTTCCAGTCTAGATTCTGTATTTTTTTCTTCAGGGGTGGAAATAGTTTTGTTCAGACTCAGAGTCTGAACATAGTTGCATCTGAGGCAGGACTGTGCAAACTGTTCAAAGAAGAAAGGTATCTGCAAGCTTTGGTTCCCTTCCCGGGGACAGCAGTCAGAGGCTGTGGCAATTACCTAAATTGAGACAGGCTGATGACAGATTTTTTTCCCCATTCTTTCATAGCAACATTACAAAAGCTAGCTGGCAAAATGTCTAGGGAGAGAATTCTCATCGGTACTTTGCATGTGTTCCATTTATTGCAATCCATATACCCTGTCGTCTGATAAACAAGCACATAGATGTTAGTGCAGCTTACATAAGTTTTAAAAAGCCATAATTTCCTAGAAATGATAACAACTAACATTTATTAAGCACCTTCTGTAGTAGGCAGTGTTCCTAGCACTTTACATTTTAATGCGCTTAATCTTCACATTAAGCTGGGGAGTTAAGAATTACAAATATCCCCTTTATAGACAAAATGCATAGGAGTAGTATATGACTGCCCAAGATCACACAAGTAGTGCCTGAGATGTGATTTGGACCTTAGTGGTCTCAATGCAGGGCCTGCAGTCGTAATCGAGTCTGTATATGGCCTCATTATCCAGTTTATTATCCACAAGAGAAGCAAACTCATTGATTGTACGGTGAGTGCCTGGGGCAGATTCTGCAGATTGGCTTATTTGATACCTGCTACCTCATTTTAGCGTATCTTCCTGTATATAGAGGCTGGAAATTCAAAAAGCACCCTTTAAGACTCCCTTGCAGCTGGAGTTCCACTCCTGCTCTGGGCTCTGCCAAACAGATTCAGTTGTCTGATTTAGAATATATGGGGTTGAGATGTAGGAAATGCAGCAAAGGCCTTCAGTTCTTCTGCGGTTGCTGGTCTGTCTGGTCTTTGGCATCATAGCTGCTGAGCAGGGGTGGCGGCAGCCGCAAGATTTTCTCTAGAACATTCTTATGTTGTGGTTGGGAATTTTTATAGCTACTTACTAGCCTGTAATAAATTCCTTTCTACTTAAGCTAGCTATATTGCCTTCCTGGTGAACAAGAACCCTAATTAATGCAGAGGACTTCAAGCCTGTAAAGGGATTAGGATCTTTCCCACCTTTGGTGTGTCCCTCCAGTACTGGAAAGTTGACTAGAGGAAATGCATTTCTCCAGTATTAGAATGTTGGACTAGAAAGCCCATTGCAAGTTTAAAATTATCTGATTTTTAATATCAAGAACCAAAATGGGACACAGAGGAGATTCTTCATATATTTCCTTAAGCCAGTTTTTCAGTAGAGGTTGTCTCTTCTCTGAGTTCACCCATGAAAAAGCATTGTATTTCTGGGAGATCATGTGTCTCTTATAAAAAATAATGGGCGTTATCTTGAGGAATAATCAACCTAACAATTAAGAAGGGCTCCCAAAAGTGTTTCTTGTTATGTTAATACTCTCAATTATAGAGGAGCAGTAATGGAGATTTTTCTCATTCTCCTCTTGCCTTTGTATTTCTTCTTCTGCCCTCCCCCCTCCCCATGTCTAGGTCTTAAAGGAAGTGTGGGCAGGATCACATAGGAGGCATCCCTGGTGGTGAACAGTCACTGAGATTGGCAGGATGACATTGAAACAGTGAGTTTGCAGGTGTAGTCGAGGAAAGAGAAGGGCAGAGAAACAAGATAAGGTTGGAGGGAGGAGCTTAGAGCTAAGGAGATATTCGTCTACTGTGTGGACAGTAGATTTTTTAAAAAGGCTCTTTTAAGAAGATGATTATGAAATTAGTAAATTGGATGATTGGAGGTGGGAAAGAGATAGGGAGAAAATTATGAAGCTATTTCAGTAACCCAACAATGAGGAATGAACACCTGAAATATACAGCTAGAAATGGAAAGTTTAGAAGTTAGTAAAGGGGTACTGGTCCAAATTAGGAGATTGTTGTGGAAGCTGAATACAAAAAAAAAAAAAAGAATTTTAAAAAGATGAAAATGGTCATTAATGCCATGCTGAAAGATATAAATAAGAATAAAGGCATATAAGGGAGCTGGGTGACTCGTTGGTTAAGCGTCTGCCTTTGCCCCGCTCAGGTCATGATCCCCAGGTCCTGGGATGGAGCCCCGCATCAGGCTCCCTGCTCTGCCCCTCCCCCTGCTTGTGCTCTCTCTCACTATCTCTCTGTCAAATAAATAAATAAAATCTTAAAAAAAAGAATAAAGACATATAAACTACTGGATTTAGAGATTAGCCATGCTTGAAGCATAACTTCAAATGCAATGTAAGGGATAGATGGCAAAAAGGAGGGGATGCAGGTGTGCACAGGCCACCCATTCTTTCCAGTTGTTTGCTAGTGGAAGTTTACAACTGAAGTGACCGGCACTGAATACCCAAACGTTGCTGGAAATTCCATAGCAACTCTCTTTTGCTCCATTTAGACATAATTACATTTTCCAGTCTGTGCTAGGAGGAGCCCTATGCTACTGTTCTCAGGCGTCTGGAAAGGGAAGTTGTTCTTTTGAAATTGGTGGATGTTTCTCTGAGGTTATTGAACTAGCTTTTACTTCTGTTTTTTTTTTTTTTTAATACGTCTTTTTAAAAATGATACTGTGAAGGCATTGGAATATTTAGCAGATAACGGAAAAACCCAGGGGCTATAAGTGGAACTCAAAATAGCTTTTTATTTTCCTTCATGAAGAATTTTAGGAGCAACAACAATAAAAAAGCATTTTAAGCTTAGAGTGGCATCTCTTTTAGAATTTAATTTTGGTTAGCTTATTGGAGGGCACCTGCTATAGACAAGTCATGTAAGTGCACTCAATTTTCGAAGTAATGAGATTGCTCAGAAAGTATTCATTATGATCAAACACTTGAGTAGTAGGCATCAGATCAGTAGTAAGCTGGTGACTTCAGGGGCTCTAAATCCATTTATGATTACACCTTATTTATCTTAGGATAATTTATTTTGCAACTTTAGCCATCCTAGAACACATTTAGACCAGAAATCAAGTTTAGAATTTTCTTACGTCCTAAAATAGATCGAGCAATATCCATTGCCCATGTGCTTTCCATGGGTAAACCCTTCAGGCAAATATCACTTTTATTGTAGATCCAGTATTAGAAAGCTTAGATTGTGGCTTTCTAGACGATAACCAATTAGAAGCAACAAATTGCAAGGGGGAAGAGGTGATAATGGTAAACACAGTGAGTTCATGAAATAAAAGCTAGGAGTTTCACTTTATGAGTGGATGAGAATAAATATAATCCTATTTCTCCAGTCTCAGGAAAAACTACTCAAGGGCCCAGATGTAAATAAAATACTTGGCTCGGGGCGACTGGGTGGCTTAGTCGTTAAGCGTCTGCCTTCGGCTCAGATCATGATCCCAGGGTCCTGGGATGGAGCCCCACGTCGGGCTCTCTGTTCACTGGGAGGCCTGCTTCTTCCTCTCCCACTCCCCTTGCTTGTGTTCCCTCTCTCACTGTCTCTCTCTCTGTCAAAATAAATAAATAAAATCTTAAAAATAAAATAAAATAAAATAAAATAAAATACTTGGCTCACCCTGGGCAAGTGCTGAAACAATAATGTTCCCACCTTGTGCTTATACATATGGGTCAGTCCTTCAAAGACACTCAGCCCTTGCTCTTGGCCTAATACTGCTGTTATGCCACCCATTACCATCAGGATTCATGGGACTTTAAACTCTTTAAGCTGAACTTCATGAGCACAGCATCTAAGAAAGTCAACCATTTTACTTTCTTACACCTTGAGGTTCATAGTTTCCTATTGATAAAAGGTAAACTGAGGCACACTAAAATTTTTTTTTTTTTCAAGACTTTATTTGAGCATACGTGGATTGGAATGGGATAGGAGCACTCTACCAATAGGAGCTATGGGTAAGTTTTTTATAGAGAAGATGCGGATGTTTTTATAGAGAACAAAGCAAAGAAATTATTCGATTGGCTATAACTTAAGCAGTTACTTTATTTGAGGAAGCCTAGTTGGCTGTTCATGATTGATTGTTCTTAAATTTTACTTTCTTGGATTCCAGTGCATTGACTTTGGCTTAGGTTTTGGTTTACTGATAGATGCTACCAAGGTATTAGAGCCACTTTGATGTACTGGCCTCTAAGTCACTAGCAGGCAGTTGGTTGGACTAAAGGATCTCTTTTATGATCATTTGATCTTTTAGAGCCCCTAAAAATACTGTCTTTAGGAGACTACCAACTTTGTACCTATGACTCTACATTTTGTGTAAGAAGGGAAAATCAATGTTATTAAATTGAAGGTAACATTTAACTTAATGTTTGCCATTAATCTCTTATTGGGTTTGCCACTGAAAACAGTGTGGAAATTTAAATGTTACGAAGTCTGAGATTTGCTTAAAAATAATTGGAGTTGGGGTTCCTGGGTGGCTCAGTTGGTTAAGCATCCGACTCTTGATCTCAGCTCAGGTCTTGATCTCAGGGTTGTGAGCTCAAGCCACATATTAAGCCCAGTGTGGCACCTACTAAACAAACAAATAATTAGAGTTGAAGAAAGTGAATGGAGATATAGAAAAAACAAGATTGGCCATGAGTTGATAATTATTGAAGATGTGTAATGAGTTGACAATTGTTGAATCACGTAAGTTCATTATATTATTCCCTTACTCTTGTATATGTTTGACACTTTTCATGATTAAAAGTTTTTTTAAAAATGCAGAGATTGTATTTGATGAAAAATAATTTAACATTTTGCTCTATATCTGATTTTACCAGGGTTAATATCCCAAGTGAAATTTGTGGCATGCATTGCTAATGATGTCAGTATTCCATGACCAAGACATACACTCTTTGACTTGAGTCATGAGGGAAAAATGTGTTCCTTCTTTAAAATACTTTTTGAGTAGTGAATAGTGAGATGTAACAAATAAAAACATGTGCTCTATTTAAAACAAGATTTCAAGTTTGTGTCACTTTTTTTTCATCTACCACAACAAATATTTTTTATCACAGATTGATTTTCTGTGAAGTAGAACTACATTTGTGCACTCTTTTGAGATCTGTGAACTCAGAATTTTTTAAAAAAAATACAGTACTTTTTAAAAAAAAACCCTGGTTGTTTTCTTTCTTTCTGTTTTTCCAAATGCTAGTTTCTTTTTGATGTTAAAACAATACTTTACAAAAGAGAAAATTTTAAATATAGAAAATGTTAAAGAAGGAAAATGTTACCTGCAATTTATAATCCAGAAATAGCAAACTTTGCACTATTCCTTAGCCTACTCTGAAGGTAGGGAGCCATCAGCAAAGATGTACTGCAGAGGGCCCCCAGCCTCAACAAAGATGTCTTTGCCCCAAGCATGACATATAAGAGCAGAAGTGTATGAGCACTCTCCTGTATATGATACTCATCTATGGCAGTAGGCCCTCAGGGTGCTCTGTTGTCAAAAGAGATCTCAGGACTTTTGAATAACCAGTGGATGCTTAGCCTCAGTAATGAATGACAGTGAATTTATCTTATTGTACAAAAGTCTTCTTGCATTTAGGAAATTCTTGCTTCACATGTGTTTGTTAGAGGATGATCCCATTTACTCTGGTAGAGGACAAAGGAAGAAGTTAGGGATGGTGAAAAGGATTCAGGAGTTCAGTTTTGATAATGTTGAATTTGAGGTACCTTTAACATATCTAAGTGGGATGTCTAGCAGGCAGTTGAGGAAGGTAAAAATTGACCAGGGTTAGTGAACAGAGGAGGGTTTTTTCCCAGCTGAGTTACAGCATAAGTGAGGTCACAAAGGAAAAGATATGAGGAACTATTAGTAGAGCTTAAGGATCTACTGAGAGTTCACATTGATGAGTAAATAGTCAGGTAGTACCAAAATATGTAAAACATATTATGACATGATGATATGCAGTGATATCTTATGATACACAGTGATTGTGTTCTTGATTTATCATTTTAAAAAATGGTAACAAAGGGCACTGCATATTCTTTAACCAAGGAGCTATAGAATGAGATTGTTGAAAAAATTTCTTATAACCTAGCCATTACCCTAAACTAGTTTAAATGCATTATAGAAGACATGGATAAATGGGGGAATAATTTTCTGGAAAAGATAAATATGGCTTGATATTTCCTAACAAGATAGGGTTATCACCCAATAGGTGGGCAATTCAAATAACATTAAATCTAAACCGAAACAGTATTCTTGCTGCCACAGCTTTAAAACAATTTACTCAGGTCCCTTTTGAATCATATTGCTCCTGACTTAGGAGAGCTGGAGGATCTGCCACTGTTTCTCCCCCTTCCTGTTTCTCCACTTAATTTAGACATTATTTTCCTTTTTGAATCAAGGCTTCCATATGGTTTCTGTTTCTGTACTCTTATATAATGAGTTGATTACCCTAAATCTTTTCATTGCAACAGTCTGTACCTATAATTCGAGCTGATCTCACAACTGTAGGATAAAGAGAAAATAGTAGGAACAGTATAGATGAACATTAGCTTATCCATTCTCACTATTAGAGAAATAATTCAAAACAAGTTTTCTAATGATAAATTGATAACACCTTCTCTGTGCATCATAAGCTACTTGGGACAGTTATTCATCACTTAGTTTACTATAGCATAATAGGGCCTGTATAGTCCCACAACACAGTTAAGAATGAGAATCTAGCCACCAACTTATAGCAGTGCTTTGAATTTTTCATTCAAAGTACTAATTTGTATAATGAATAAAAGTGCATATTACTTGTAATCTGTTTTTATAGATAATCTATTTTTATAATCTAATATATATTATTTATATAATCTGTTTTTAAACAGCCTTTATAAAACAATAGATAAGAAAAACCATATTATATCTAATTCTTTGAAAATCTCTAAACACTTAAATGGTACAAAAATAAAACTTGGGATATGTCTTTATTCCACATTCCCCCTTCTTGACAGCATTCATGGGTAATGAAATCTATAATGTAGGGTGGATTAAAAATAGCTATATTTTATATATGTGGTATATATAAGCAATAGAATATTATTCAGCCATAAAAAAGAATGAAATCTTGACATTTGCAACAACATGGATGGATCTAGAGAGTATAATGCTAAGCGAAATAAGAGAAGTAAGTCAGAGAAAGACAAATACCGTAAGATTTCACTCATATGGGGAATTTAAAAAACAAAACAAATGAGCCAGAGAATAAAAGAGAGAATGAGAGAGAGAGAAACTAAGAAACAGACTCTGAAACTATAGAGAACAAACTGATGGTTACCAGAGGGGAGGTGGCGGGGGGACGGGTAAAATAGGCAGTGGGGATTAAAGAGTACACTTACTGTGATTAGCATTGAGTAATGTATAAAATTGTTGAGTCACATATTGTATACCCAAAACTAATATAACACTGTATGTTAACTAACTGGAATTAAAATGTAAAATTTAGTAAAAAATAAGAAAAACAATAGCTATAGTTCAGATTATGATCATAAAAAGTACCTCATAACTTAGAAATACAGCTTTGAAAATATAACTATTAGTCAATTTTATATACATATTATATAGAACTATATAATTATCTTCCTATATATATTTTTACTATCAAATTATACTGTTTGACATAAATGAATAATATACTGTTATCATTAGAATTTCATATTCCTGTATATTGTATACTATCAGAAACACAGTAAATTATTAGCCAAGGAAAAAGTATTACTTGCATATTCTTTAGATAATTTTAGCTAGTTCAGTTAAAAGTACATTTTAAGAAAGTAGTAGAACATACATGTTAGGAAAATAGTAGAAAATCTTTTTTGGGGGGTGTCTGGGTGGCTCAGTCATTAAGCGTCTGCCTTCGGCCAGGTCATGATCCCAGGGTCCTGGGATCGAGTCCCACATCGGGCTCCCTGCTCAGCGGGAAGCCTGCTTCTCCCTCTCCCACTCCCCCTGCTTGTGTTCCCTCCCTGTATCTCTGTCAAATAAATAAAATCTTAAAAAAAAAAAAGAATATATATATTTAAAAAATCTTTTTTTTTAAATGGAATCCCTACCTAAAAAAGCAGACCATAATTTTTCTAAAGATTTACTACCCATTAGATGATTAAATAACCAATGACAAGGCATTTTGAGACACAATTTTTTATTCTAAGAGTTGAGTGGGAAAGGAACATATTTCTAGCAACTGACACACAGCCACCCACAATCATGACATGCTGCTATTTCTGAAAGATGAAATCTTTAAAATTAGAAGACAATTTAAAAGGATATGTTTACTGTTTACATACCTGTTGGAATAGGGGAAGAAAAGGTAAAAGGAAACAATTTCTTACAAAATTAAAATCATATGCTTTACATATGATCCAGAAACCCTACTTCTGGGTAATTACTCAAGAGAAATTAAAACCAGTGTTCACACAAACACCTGCATGAGGATGTTTATAACAGTTTCATTCACAATCACAGGAAATTAGAAGCAACCTGAATATCTTTCACCTGGTGCATAGATAAGCCAATGTCATATAGCTATACAGTGAAACACGACTGGACAATAAAAATGAAGGAACTATTGATATTAGCAACACCATGGATGAATCTTAAGTATGTTTTGTTAGGTGAAAGAAGCCAGTCTGAAGAAGCTACGTATTGTCTGATTCCACTTGTTTGACATTCTGGAAAAAGGATTCCACTTGTTTGACATTCTGGAAAAAGTGTAGGGTTGGAGAACAGATCAGTGGTTGCCAGGGTTTTGGGGAAGGGACAGTGGTTGAATAAAATGGGTACACAAGGAAAGTCTTAAGGTGATGGAACTGTTCTGCATACTACTTGAGTGGAGGATAAATGACTCCATGCATTTATCAAAGTCCATAGAAATGTGTATCACAAATGTGAACATCAGTGTAGGCAAATACATTTTTTAAAAGATCAACCAGGATGTCAAGGGATCCCAAGATGGAATGCAGACTGACAAATAAATCTTACTTTTTTGCAACTGTATGACTTAACCTTACTGAAGGTAGTGGGGAAAAAAGTAGTTTACCTAAATAACTTTTAAAAACTCTGTTTTGATTGGATACTATAAAGCCAGAAACAAGAACTGTGCGTGAACACTATTCACTTGGCAAATTTGTTTTTATAATTTTTATAGATTTTATTTATTTGAAAGAGAGAGCATGAGGGGGGGCGGGTGGAGGGAGAAGGAGAAGGAGACTCCTTGCTGAGCAGGGAGCCCAGCATGGGGCTCAATCCCAGGACCCTGAGATCATGACCTGAGCGGAAGGCAGATGTTTAACCGACTGAGCCACCCAGGCGCCCTGCAAATTTGTTTTTCATAGGAGTACTTATTAGCGATTCTTGAAATTACTTTATATGTATTATGTGTATGTGTAAATTACAGATAATGAGAGCTAGATTTATTGCTGTCAGCAAAATAAGTTACAAATGGGCAAGAGGGTGCATATGTCTTTTCAATAACCTGTTTTCATTTTTTTTGTATATATACCTAGAAGGGAGATTACTAGATTGCAAGGTAGTTCTTTTTTTAGTTTTCTGAGGAACCTCCCTACTGTTCTTCATTGTGGCTGAACCAGTTTACATTTATACCAACTGCAGAAGGGTTCCCGTTTCTCCACATCCTTGCTAACACTTGTCTCTTGTGTTCTTGATGATCACCATTCTCATAGGTAGGAGATGATATCTCATTGTGGTTTCGATTTGAATTTTCCTAATGATTAGTGATGTTGAGCGCCTTTTCATGTACCTGTTGGTCACTTGGATATCTTTGGGAAAATGTCTATTTAGTTCCTCTGCCCATTTTTAAATTAGATTTTTTTAATTGAACTGTAATACATCACTGCTGATACATCACTGCTGCACTGATTCTTGCTGTTCTCTAAAATTATTCCTTGTACATGCACATCTGGGAATTTTTTGTCTCATTTTCTTTAAAATTTCAGTTTAATCCTCCCCCCGCTAGGTAGTCACAAATTGGAATACTCAATCTTTTACCTTCGTCCCTATTGTCTTTATTTGTACCTGCCATAATGATTTTGGTGCCCCCAAAGGCCACCTGAAAATACTGGAATGTTTTGAAGTTTAAATTAAAGCAACTACCAATTAGATATTAAGCCTCCTAAATAATCCTGACTCAGTTTCCCCCGTCTGACATTGATACAGTAGTTCAGCAGTTACCTAGAGCACTTCATTGTGTTCGTGCAGAGATGAGTAAAGATTTGGCAAATATAAAAGGCTCTGTCTCTGTACTTTTTATTGTATTTAGTGATACAGCTGTGACAATAGCAGTCCTCACATTTCATCATCATTATTTCCTCTAGTTCCCAGCTGTTTACCTGGCTGGGAACAATGGAAATAAAAACGAGTGTTATAGCTCATCTTGGGCTTCATAATCTGTTGCTGTCTACCTCATCCAGTATATCATTTTTTAAGCTCACGATTCAAAAGACGGTGCTACAGCGATAGATGTGAATAGTTAATGAACATTAGTTAAAATAGCATTTCACTATCCCCAGAGAAGCTTTTCTGAAGTATAAGACGGTCAGACTGTGATTAGAAACCCTATTTTTCTTCTCCTAGTATTTCGTTCAATTCAGGTGATAATGAAAAAGGTAAAGAAATCACCCAATGAAAAATGGAATAAAAATGAAATAAGTTATACAATTTCTTTTTAGGACTACAAATGTGTGTGATATACAGTGTAGTCATGAAACACTAAGTAGTGAAACAGTACATATAGTGCTATGAGTGGGTAATTGCCAAAATTCTAGCTAATATCCACAGCAGAGAGGAACAGTAAAAATTAGTGAATCGGGGCACCTGGGTGGCTCAGTTGGTTAAGCGTCTGCCTTTGGCTCAGGTCATGATTCCAGGGTCCTGGGATGGAGCCCCGCATCGGGCTCCCTGCTCGGCTGGAAGCCTACTTCTCCCTCTCCTGCTTACCCTGTTTGTGCTCCCTCTCTCTCTAATACATAAATAAAAATCCTAAAAAGAAAAAAAAAAGAAAATGTTTAAAAAATTTAATGAATCATGGTCCTTTTTATAATTCTTTCAATTAAGTATAACTTTCCATATCCTAAGTAAGGAAAATCTGTTTCTATTATATGTTCCTATAGGAGAGTTGAGTCTTGTCCTGATGTGAACTATGAGGTAAATTACAAATACATTTCTTTTTTTCTTTTCTTTTTTTAAAGATTTATTTATTCATTTTAGAGAGAGAGAAAGTGCGAGGGCATGAGTGGGAGGAGGGGCAGAGGGAGAGGGAGAAAGAATCTCAAGCAGAGTCCCCGCTGAGCATGGTGCCAGACGTGGGGCTCATTCCCAGCACCCTGAGATCATGACCTGAACTGAAATCAAGAGTGGGTCTCTCAACCGACTGAGCCACCCAGGCGCCCTACAAATACATTTCTCTTAACTAATAGGCATTTATAACTAAAGAAGTCTGAACAGTTTTTATTTTAAGTATATAGCTAACTTTGAAATGGAAATATAAACAGGACCTTCATTATTTAATTTTCTATTATTTTCTCTAATATGTAGGCTATTAGGATTTTCAATTATGATAAAATGTCCATGGTCAAACATGCTGCTAGTGTTATGGCCTGGCATGCCAGCTAGGTGTTTTCTCTCAGCATGGTGGAAAGTGCTTGTTATCTCTACTGTGATCCCCTGTGAGTGAAGTGCCTGCTTTTCATATTATTACATTTAAAACAAGATACTCACCATTTCTACATGAACTTTATTTATTTCAAGAGTATTTAGGAAATCGGGCGCCTGGGTGGCTCAGTCGGTTAAGCGACTGCCTTCGGCTCAGGTCATGATCCTGGAGTCCTGGGATCGAGTCCCACATCGGGCTCCTGGCTCACCGGCGAGCCTGCTTCTCCCTCTGACCCTCTTCCCTCTTGTGCTTTCTGTCTCTCATTCTCTCTCTCTCAAATAAATCAATAAAATCTCTCAGAATCTCTAGTATGTTGTGAGATTTCCAGGCCTAATAAAAATTATAGCATACTTTGTTAACACAGAACACCAGGAGGAATGTAGAACACTGTGTTTCCCAGTGTATTAGACCCACATCCCAACTATAGTAACTGTAGACATGGGGCTTTATTTCCTTTATACATGGTTTCCTAGCTACATCTCATTGTACTTTTGTTTTTTTTAAAAGATTTTATTTATTTAGTTGAGATAGAGTGAGAGAGAGAGAGAGAGCACAAGCAGGGGGAGTGGCAAGCAGAGGGAGAAGCAGCCTCCCCACTGCGCAGGGAGCCCGATGCGGGGCTCGATCCTAGGACTCCGGGATCATGCCCTGAGCAGAAGGCAGACGCTTAACCAACTGAACCACTCAGGCACCCCTCACTGTAGTATTATAGATACTTTATGTTCTTCACGAATCTCTTCTGGAAAGCAGAGAGAATACCTACCTCACAGGATGTTTGTGAAAATTACATGAAATAAACTATATAAAAGACTTAGAACAGTACCTGCCCATAGAAAGCACTCAATAGATAATATCTATTATTATTCTGTCAGAAGTTCTTATTTGACTATTACATTGGTTTATTACTCAATATATCACCCTGTGTTGGAATGCCTATATCCTAGTTATCTAAAATGTTATATACCATAGAGAGTACTGCCGCTCACCATCCTTTTTCTTCATAGATTTTATTTCTTCCTCATTTGCCTAATGCTTAATGAAAAAGAGATTATTTTATTTAACAAGCATTTTTATAAGTATTGACTATATGCCAGAGACTATCCTAAGTATTTTACAAATGGTGAATTTGTAGGTAATTCTCACAAAACTCTTGGGTAGTTTTCACAAAACTCTATGGGAAAGAATCTCAGTCAGCCTTTGTTCAGGGGATCAGTCACAATAAGCATTATGGCGTAAAGGGTCTGTTATAGGAATTACACAACTATGGGAGGAGCTGGAGACATGAAGTTCCAGAAGAAGGAATTTAAGATCAGGGAAGTCACCTGCCAATCAATCTGAGAAGTCAGGTATGTGAGGCAACTGACACCATGAAGGGGAGCTGATGGAGAGGTCTGTGTGAAGCCAGGACCTCTTTGTAGCTTCCACCTCTGTGCGTCTTCAGTAGGTGCTTCCTGACAGACCTGAGCCTGCCATTGATCAGCAGCATTCCAAGTAGGGAAGAATTGCTGGGCAGGGGGCGAAGAAAAGCCCAGACAGGCTGGAACATATGCATCTCTTTGTCTGTCCATCCTTACATCTAACCACCATGACTTTCAGCGCTTACCATTGCTTCTCTTCCACTCTGCATCTCTGGCAAGTCTCTCATTCAACCTGAGTGATCAGAACCATACAGGGATATAATGTAATTCCCACCTTAACCAGGTTGACACAGCACAGTCCAGCATATAGGCAGGTGCTGTTATTATCCTTGTTTTACAAATAAGGAAATGGGGGCACAAAGAAATCAAGTTAAGTTGCTCACATCACCTAGCTGGTGAGTGGCAGAGTCAGGTTTGGTTCCAGGCAGTCTGATTCTGATTCCAGATTGCACGCTCTTGACTCCTGTGCTTTGCTCCCTCTGTGATAAAATAGGGTGCTATAGAAAAACTCAAAGTATTTTTTCCTTGTCTCAAGTCTCCTTGTTTCTGGCTAATCAAGAAAATTCATCACCAGGCAGTTATATAAAGGAATGGTGTGGTTCATGCTGTTCAATTTTTGTCAATGCCCCTACCACTTTAGTTTTTCTCACAAATCATCTGTATTTTGCCCTTTCAAGACTCACTTTTTTTCTGAATCAGTTCTTGATTATTAACCTTCCAGCTATTTTGATTTTTTTAAAATTCTGTATCTTTTAGCAGTTGCATAGTTGAGCTCTTTTAATGATCTTTTGGATTTATGTTCTTTGTATATACCCTTACGTCATTAATGTGTGCATGTTCCATATTCCTAAGCTTACTGCAACATCCTTAAGTCAGGAACATTGCCTACTTTCCTTTATATCATCACCAAAGTGTGAATAGTAGATGCTCAGAAGTACTTTTTATTATATGCCAAATATTCTTGTTGTAAATAAAGGAAATTTCATCTGAATGACTGGAAATCATGTTCATATTGAATAAAACTACTTTTTTTTTTCTTTTTCTTTCTGAAAGTTCTTTTTTTTTTATTATGTTATCACCATACATTACATCATTATATATGTATGACAAAGCTATCAGGTTAGCCTCTACTGGGTTTTATTCTGGTTTTATGGCTGTCCTTGTAAAAATAGCCTCAAAAGAGAATGAAATACAATGGACATTTTTTGGACAGAAAGAATCCCAGTATTTCTCCAATATTAACAAAAATATTCCTTTCAAATCAGTTTTCTCTTTTTCTAAGAGTATTAAAATATTCACAATAACATTTTTGAAACTTTTATTTTCAAAATTAACACAAATTGGTCTTTTACTCTGATTTTACAGCTAGAGTTGGCAGATTAATTTAGTGATTGAAATACTGACTCTCCCATTTTAGATTAGGAAAATAAATAAGATTTAAATTTGTTGTGTTAAAGAATGAAACATCTATAATAAAATATCTCCATAACAAGGTTCCACTCTGAATCACTCTTAGGGACAGAATATCTCATTTTGATATGTAAATAAAGCATACTTAAACTTACCATGATCCTGTTGAATGGATTTATGACAGATAGATATAAGTAGGTATATGTTTTGGAGGATTAAATGATCCTTTTTACTTCTTAATTTAATTTAATTGCTTAGTAGCTACTACTCAAACATTTCAATGTGTTAGCATGTATTACGGTGAAAGTAAATTTAAGGAAGTGAAAAGCTAAAAACAGATGGAAAGGCAAACATATAAATATATTTTTACTTAAAACTATCTAGCAAATGAGAAATTTGGTGATTCTGTTCTTGTCAATGAAAATTGGAAAAAACCATTCACTATCATAAAAATAAAAGCTAACTAGAAATAACTCCTCTGCCCTTTCTATGTACTCAGAAATACGACTTAAACAAACGCCTTAAAGATGAATTATTTGAGGGGGAAGGCAGTTTTTCTCTTTCTGTCCAAACTGGATAATATTTTTTTTCCGTGGAGTGTGGTAAGGTACTCTCATAAGAGATAGTAATGATAGTAAAATAATAACATGAAAAAACATTTACCGAGTGCTTTCTTGTGCCAGGCAGTGTGCTTACCACTCATGATTACATGATAAAGTAGTTACTATTATTACTTTACAAATAAGGTGATTTAGGTTCCAGGAGGATAGTACTACTTGGCCAATGAATGGCAAAGCAGGGATTTTTTGAGCTTCAGTGGCTGATTTCTGAGTTCAAAGGTTAAACTATAATGTTGTCCTGATAGTGTGATAACCAAGATGTAGCTGATTGCAAAAATGGCCAAATCCTTCACTTCTTCCCGGATCCACGCCCTGCGTGAGGTGACTTTTCAGCTGCTCACATCGAGAAGTGAAGTCTGTTTCCTCTTCCCTTGAATCTGAGAAGGTCTTGTGACTTGCTTCAGTCAATAGAACCCAACAGAAGTGACTTTGTTGAAGTTCAGGGGATAAGCTACAAGAGCCTTCACATGTTTCCACTCTTGGAACCCTACCCGGACGCCATGCTAGCCTGCTGGAGGGTGAGAGAATATGGTCTAGACGTGCATCAGCCCAGTTGTCTCAGCCACAGACACAGGAGGTGAGAGAGCACAAAAAAGATCAGCAAAACCAACTTGTACCTGAGAGCTGATGAGGAGGGAACATGATGAGGAGAGAAGCTATATCCAGGTATGTCTCACATTAGTATCAGTTCTTTGTTGGTGAGACAAAAAGAGACCAACCAGAATCATTTATCCACAGAATCATGAGTGAAATAAGTGGTTGTTTTTAGTCACTACATTTCAGGATGCTTTGTTTTACAGCAATAGTTAACTGATACACCAAAAGGGTTCTTTAATGGAACAAAAAAACAATTAATAAACACTGTATTAAAGAACTCTACCCTATATATTCATATACAGTGAACTCTAAAAGACATGCAACATATCCTGAAATCAGTCTCCCATTCCTCCTAAGGAAGTAGTAAGCATCTACAGTTTGTATAGCTAGAACATACTTGGGATTTTCTTCCCTGTATCTTACACCAATCTCATCTTGTCTTAGGTTCTGCTTGCCATACTGCTTGCTTTTATAGTTACATGAATACTTAGTACTACAAGAGTAGCTATTGCTTCTGGCTTCCTAATATAGCTGCTGAGTTTATTTAAAAACATGTAAATTAGAAGTTTACTTAATAGAATTTGACTTACTTTTCACTCAAAAATATAAGCTGTGATATTCATTTCTGGTTTGCTTATTCATATACATCAAACTGCATTTAAAAAAGTATCAGATTATGTCTAAACAAAACCTGCACATGGATGTTTATAGCAGTTTTATTCATAATTGCCAAAACTTGGAAGCAACCAAGATGCCCTTCAGTAGGTGAATGGATAAATGAACAGTGGTACATCCAGACCATGGAATAATTGTTCAACACTAAAAAGAAATAAGCTGTCAAGCCATGGAAAGACATGGAGGAAACTTAAATGCATATCACTAAGTGAAAGAAGACAATCTGAAAAGGCCACATACTGTATGATTCTAACTAAGGCACTCTGGAAAAAAACAAAACTATGAAGACAGTAAAAATTCAGTGGCTGCTAGAGATTAAGTATGGATAGGCCGAGCACAGAGGATTTTTAGGGCAGTGTAACTATTCTGTATGATACTATTAATGGTGGATAGATGTCATTATTCATTTGTCTAAACACATAGAATGTACAACGCCAAGAGTAAACCCTCATGTAAACTGTGGACTTTGGGTAATAATGATGTGTCAGTGTAGGTTCATCAACTGTAACAAATGTATCATTCTGGTGGGGGATGTTGATCCCCTCTCCGGGTTGGGGAGGCTGTGCATTTATGAGGTGAGAGGGTATATGGACACTCTGTATTTTCTGCTTAATTTTGCTGTGGATGTGCAACTGCTCCAAAAAAATAGTCTGTTCAAAAAAGTTATCTGAAGATAATGGTTTATATAATTAACTATATTCTTCCCTTTCTCTCTTTGTGGAAACATTTCAGAATTTTTCAAGTATATTGATATGATACATGTATACATCTGTGACATGACAAGCTTGTAACTCTCTGAAACTGATGTAATCCTGGGCAGTTTAATTCACTGTCAATGCAGTAATAATGGGATTTGTCTAAAAGGCGAGTGATTTCTTCTTTGAATCTGAATAATTTATGCCAGAGGGGCATGAAAACTGAGTATGCATTGCTAATCAGTATTTAGTACCCAACTTATTAGAACTACTATTTGATTACTGAAAACCAATATAATATGAAAGGTATCCATTTTAATGAGCAGAGAGACTACTATAAGAAACAAGAAAGATTGATCAAAGAATTTCTTAATTTGGAGGGGCATCGGAGGTCATCTGCTAATTGAACACCTTCATTTTATAGGCGTTGGCACTGAAACTCCCAAAAGTTAGATGACTCCCCAAGATTACATAGTTAGTGATTTAGCCACTACCACTGTTTATTACATTATACTATCTTTCAGCAGTGTAAAGTTTCCAGGACACATTGTGGTGAAGAAAGGAGAATATGGTGGAGCAACTGCACATGTACAATTTGGAGAATGGATTGGCTCAGAAAAGGCTAGTGCTGACCCTGAATGTTTTCAATTTTGAGATCACACCAATTAAATTTACTCATGGGCAAAGGGTTTATTTTGGCCTTCTGAACAAATTCTTGCTCACCCTCAACTCAACTCAAGCACCACTGTTTGGGAAGCCTCCACTAATGTCCCAGGTACTGTTGACAATGTCCCCACAGTTGTAGCCAGGGTTCTCAACCCTGGAGTGGTTTTACTTTTCAGGGGACATATGGTAAATGTCAGGAGACACTTTTATTGACAGGATTTGAAGTTGCTACGAATATCTAATGGGTAGAGACCAGTGATGCTACTAAACATCTTGCAGTGTACAGGACGGGCTCCCCACAACAAAGAATTACCTGGCTAAAATGTCAGTAGTCTTGCTCTTTTTTTTTTTTTTTTAAAGATTTTATTTATTTATTTGAGAGAGAGAATGAGAGACAGATAGCAAGAGAGGGAAGAGGGTCAGAGGGAGAAGCAGACCCCCGGCTGAGCAGGGAGCCCGATGTGGGACTCGATCCCGGGACTCCAGGATCATGACCTGAGCTGAAGGCAGTCGCTTAACCAACTGAGCCACCCAGGCGCCCAGTAGTCTTGCTCTTGAGAAACCTGAATTGCAGCATTGTCTTATAGGTGCTTGCCAAAACCAGAGATGGTTCTTTTCTCTGGGATAGACTTACTTTTAGTCCTTTTAAAATTAGCAATAAGATGGACATTTCAAGATATCAAGAGATATACATTAATTCATTGTTTTTTTTTTTTTTACTACACTTTCAGTTTTTTAAATCGAAAACTATATTCAACCATATCCAGATATGACTCACATTAGTATCAGTTCTTTGTTGGTGAGATTTCTCTTCTTCCTCCTCCTCTTCTTTCTCCTCCTGTTTCTTTTCCTCCTCTTCTGGGTCTCCTATTCTGGAAGGTTTCTTGTCTATAACTATTTAATTTTTACTCACTGCTTCAAAGAGAGAGAGTAGGAGATAGTTCTGTTCATTTATCTTCTCTCTTTATGTAGAATATAGGGCTCTGATCAGAGCAAACTCCTATCTCTCTGGTGGCGAGTTCAGTGGGCAGGTACTTCTCTGTTTTTGAATGACAGCTTTAATCCAGCAAATTAATTTTACATATTTTCAGTTTTTGCTGCTCTCTGGGTAGGATGCACACAGGTATGAGTATGACTTGTTTGAGGAAAACAGTTGCAATAGGATATTCCCATTAGCTTTCCAGAAGAAAGAAAAGACCTGTGATCAGGTGTTTTTGGAGGCGGATAGGCAAAGCAGGAGGGTGAAGTTGGCCCATCAAAGGGATTTAACCAAGGATCATACAGGAAAAGATTCTGTCACTGGAGTGGTATTTATCGTGTAATATTTTATTTCCTTCTCTAGACTGTGAACCTCTTGAGCTTTTCTCTCCAGTGCCTGGTATGCTTCGGGCATATAGTAATGCTTATACTATGACTACACATGGGGGGAGTGATCATATATCACTTTCCCCCATGTATTAGCTTTTACAGAATCACTCTGGGAGTCAGTTTTGCAAAAGCAGAGAAATTAGGAGCATCATTGGGATTTTGAAAAAAAAAAAAAAAGAAAGACAAGAGAGATCATTCTACTATTGAACACAACAAAAGTCTTTTTTGGGGGAGATATAGCTACTTTTTCTTGTCTGTAACTATTTATTTCTTGGGAAATGATTATAGAGTTTGGCCTGGGAAGGAATAATTAAAATTGAGAAAACAGTTTCTTTCCAAAGAAATTAAATTGTTTCATCTTCTATAAGAAATACTTGACTTTTATTTATTTATTTATTTTTAAAGATTTTATTTATTTATTTGAGAGAGAGAGAGAATGAGAGACAGAGAGCATGAGAGGGAGGAGGGTCAGAGGGAGAAGCAGACTCCCTGCCGAGCAGGGAGCCCGATGCGGGACTCGATCCCGGGACTCCAGGATCATGACCTGAGCCGAAGGCAGTCGCCTAACCAACTGAGCCACCCAGGCGCCCAGAAATACTTGACTTTTAAATGTACTTGGTACACAAAGCCAATGGAATTGTGAAAGTAACAAACCAGAATTTGCAACACTTAGAGTAACTTTAAGTAGAGCTCAGAGGAATTACATTCATGAAAATTAATTCACAACTTCTAGAAAAATTTAAGAATATTTGTGATTCATTCACTAGCTTTATATAGCAGGATGATATAGTTGCACTGCATGAAAGGCTTAGTTACAGTTGGGCTTAATGATAGAAAAAGAATTAGGCTTTCTTTTCTTAGAATATGTAAAATAGCTATATATGATCTTTAAAATGAGTTTAGTGAATTAGATTAGATTTTTTTAATATACTTCTTAATCCTACTCCTTTCTTAAAGAGTCATCTTACAAATGTTTTGCCTCAGAGAGTATATGGGAAGAAGGTCTCATCTCAGTAGCAAGGTGAAGAATTACTTCTTTGATTTATTGGGATTGATTTTCTTTTAATGCCTACAGGAGACACACGCGCGCGCGCGTGTGTGATCTTTTTAAAAACTATTGATAAGGGGGCGCCTGGGTGGCTCAGATGGTTAAGCGTCTGCCTTCGGCTTGGGTCATGATCCCAGGGTCCTGGGATCGAGTCCCACATCAGGCTCCCTGCTAGGTAGGGAGCCTGCTTCTCCCTCTGCCTCTGCCTCTCTCTCTCTCTCTCTTTCTGACTCTCATGAATAAATAAATATAACATTAAAAAAAAAACTATTGATAAAATGTCAACCCAAAAGCTGATGATGAAATTATATAATTTCCTATTATTTCAGTAACAATCTAAGGTCTAGTTGACTGAAAAAGTTTTGAGTTTGCATTTATGCTTGGCCTTATTTATTTCTAGAAGGAAAAAAATTAATACAAAATAATTTTTGACTGAATTATGGTTTTGGTACTCTGTAAACATCTTTCTAGCTTTGATATTCCATTTGTCAATGAAGAGAACTTGTCGGAAAAGAGAACTAAATTGATTTAGCTTGAAAGTTAAGGATCCTGTTACTTTCTTGCTTTCCTAATTAAATCCAATGAATATTAAGTATCCTTTGTATGTGGAATAGTGGTAGATGTTGGCTATTAGTGACATTCTTAGAAGAAAGAAAGATGTGACTCATTATTCAATAAATCAATTCATTAGCAGAAAATCAATCCAGATTCTTTCAAAAAGAGCCCTGAGCCTTCCAAAGGGGTCTTGGCCTCCTTGAACACTGAATTTATTTCAATTTCAAGGTAATTCCTGCAAATGGGTGCTGAGTCAAATGAGGATGCAACTGTTTATACGCATAGCAAAAAGATAGTAAAAGCCTTTGACTTCAAAACCTAAACTGTGGATAAACTAATATAGGCCTGAAAAATAATAAATCATTATATGGATGACTGATTGGTATAAGCAGAAGAAGAGTGGTGGAATGTGTATAACAACCAACTCTAAAATGAATGTCTCAGAGAAAACAGCAATAATTTCTAATCATCTGTTTTGTACTAAACTCTTAAGCTTCTCAGGATTTATCTATTTCTGTTGCATCTGTGGCCTCAAGAAATGATTGATTATATGTGTCTTCTAAAAATGATTCACTTGTACAGAAATACTTATTCATCTACTTCTTCATTCCTTTATTCATTTAATAAATTGTTATTGAGCATCTACTAGGTATTAGATACTAAGTTAGTTACTGAGATTATTGCAGCAAATAAGACCTACAGTGTTTCTGCCCTTATACAATTAATTACAAAAATGAGTGTTTAATTATATTTGAGAGGAAGGAAAAGTATCTTATGAGATGGGAATGATTTACAGGGAAATTTGAATGATTTACAGGCAAACTTCCTGGGTTGGGGAAGGGCTGATGTCATCAAGGATGTATCAAGGATGATACAGAGGGAGGGAGGAGAGTGCCGTGGCATGAGGCAAGGCAGGATCTTGCGTAGCACTTTAGGTCAGGTTAAACATGTAGACTTTTATCCGGTGGATACCCATTAAAATATATCCTCTTAGATATAGTGACACCCAAGGGTCCTATTCCATGTTCCGGACAGCAGAAGTGCTGGACTATAAAAGACATTGAGCATACAACATATTACAGTAGCATCATAGGAAGTGAACACTTTAAAGTTAAACTGCTTAGGACGTTGTCGTGACCCTGCTACTCACTAGCTCTGTGATGTTTTAATTTTCTTACCCTCAGTTTCTCAGCAATAAAATGGAGAGAAACATAGAACCTACTTAACAGGATTATTGTGAGGATTGAATGTGAAAATGCCTGTAAAGGTTGTTTTTTTTTTAAGATTTTATTTATTTATTTTAGAGAGAGAGGGGGAGAGAGAGAGCGTCAGCTCTCCCCTGTCCTTGGAATGTGAATTCCACTTACCTTCTCCATGCTAGAAGCTTTCCCCAGGGTACAACTTTGAGATAGAAATGTGTTGCTGAGACCTTCTGGATAGTATATGTGACTGAACCTAGTTAAGGCTTCTTATAAACTTTAGAGATTCTGGTGGGCAGGGGCAGAGATCTACTCATCTTGCAGCTGTCCAAGACAAGCCTCATAGCTAAGTTGCCTTGCTTATTCAACCTACCACCTACCAGTCTGGAGTGGTATGCCTCTTTATTTGGGCTCTCCCTGAGCTCTGTATACGGAGACCTATTTCACATTTCACTTGGGAAGCTCCTGAGGTGGCAAACCAACGGATGGGTGGGGATGGGATGTTAAAAATGGGAAGCACAGGGGCGCGTGGGTGGCTCAGTCGTTAAGCGGCTGCCTTCGGCTCAGGTTATGATCCCAAGGTCCTGGGATCGAGCCCTGCATCAGGCAAGCCTGCTTCTCCCTCTCCCACTCCCCCTGCTTGTGTTCCCTCTCTCGTGTCTCTGTCTGTCAAATAAATAAATAAAATCTTAAAAAAAAAAAAAAGGGAAGCACAAAGAACATTCTGGTCAGAACCACATGGGTAAAGGATGGATATCAGAAAGGGTGTTAGAGCAACATGAAGTAGTTTAGACTACTACCAGATCGGAACAGCCTTTGGCGGAGTGGTGAGAATACACACTGAAGAGGAAGGTTAGCAACATATTGTAAAGGACTTTTAAATGCCAAGATAAGGAGTATGGACTTAATTAGGAAAGCAGCAGGGAGCCACTGAAGGTTTTGTGTAGAGGAGCAATATGATTACTGCTGACAGCAGTCTTAATAAGGCTTAATAAATAGTACAGTTTATAACCTTAGGCCAACTGCTGAGCAGAAGCCAAAAGCTGTGCTGCAGAATTAGCAAACCAATTACCGTGAAGAATGATGGCCTGGATTTAATCTGAGTCATCCTTTATAACAGAGTAGAAACTCCTGGAAATATGAACAAATATGTGAAGTGACAGGTGACGTGTCTTCTCAGAGCTGACTTCCTGTATTTGAACTCCCCAGTGGCACACTGTTAAAATGCCTTACCATAATTTACTTTTCACCCCGTTTAAAACCTCTCTTCTTTGTCAGTATTCATTGTATTTTTATGGTTTTTCAGTAGGCCTAAAATCGATTGCAAACTGTCTCATTACTTGTAATAAGGTATCCTTTTATTGGTATTAACATAATTTGCCAAGAGGGAAGACATCATTATGTTATCTGCAATTTGATTTAATAGCTGATGTTGACTACAGGACAACACTAAAATTTCAGTTCTAGTAACCAAGATTTTTTTTTTTAATTTAGAGAGTAGGCTACATAAGAACCTATAATTTCCTTTATCTTTTGATTATTTTAAAAGACGTGTGTGTGCGTGTGTGCAGGCATGCAGGGGCAACAACGGAGAGCAAGAGAGAAAGTATGCAAATGTGTATGTAGAGGAAGCGATAGATATTTATCATATTGCTTCCTTCTGGGGAACAGTTCCTGGCAAACAAACAAAAAATGCGTATTTAAGTTTCTTATGCAACACATTCTCTTTTGTACATTCTGATGATTAGTTCTACTCTCACCTTACCATTTCCATAGGCAGAAATTTTTGCTCCCTTGTCAGAATTCCAATATCATTTTGAATTTAAGTAATTTTACTTGTTATCTCATGTAAGTTTTTTGTCTTTTTGCCCTTACTAGATTGTACATCCCTGGAAGACCTGTTTCTACATTTGGAGTATAGTGTGGTACCTGGCTCAGGGTATTATCTTCAAATAGTTACTTCATAGCTTTGAAGTTTTCCTTTCTTAGAACAACCTTGCTTGGGCTTTCATTCACTTAACAGATGTTGAGAAACTCCTAAATATTTTGCCAGGTAAACAGAACACAGGCCCCTCTCTTAAAAAGTTTATAGACAGGGGCTCCTGGATGACTCAGTCAGTAGAACATGAGACTGTTGATCTTAGGGTGATGAGTTCAAACCCCACATTGGGCATGGAGCCTAAGGAAAAAAAAAAAAAAGCTTATAGACAAATAATCATATAATTACAATATAATCTAAAAGTGTTGTGATTGGTGTAGGTATGGTGTGGAGGCAACCTCAAGGTTAGAGAATGTCTTATTAGAGGAGATGACCTTTTATCCAAGTTGTAATACATTTTAGAAAAGGAAAAATGTAAAGATGAGAAAGCAGGAGAGATGGCTGTAACAGAATATACATGGACCTGAGTGTAAGAGAGAATGGTGACATCAGATTGCTGCTAATTTAGGACAAACTGATGTGAGGACTGGTCATTTATAAAGCTGGAGCAGATCCTGAAGGTATTTTTGTTAACACACTATCAGATGTCACTAAGATTTCTTTATTACAATTTAAAGTTACAATTGAAAACTAATTGGATGCTAAGTTCTTTTTTTTTAATAGATTCTTTTTTCTAAAGATTTTATTTATTTATTTGACAGAGAGAGCACAAGCAGGGGGAGTGGCAGGCAGGGGGAGAAGCAGGCTCCCTGCAGAGTAGGGGGAGCCTGATGTGGGACTCGATCCCAGGACCCTGGGATCATGACCTGACCCGAAGGCAGTTGCTTAACCAACTGAGCCACCCAGGCGCCCTGGATGCTAAATTCTTGACAAGGTGGTCAGTTAGTGTGGCTTCCATTGCCATTTCTTTGAAAGAAGAAAGGTTGTTTGGTTAAAAATGGTTTTATTTTGTCATTTTAGACTTTATAGGTACATTTAGAATACATTGGGAATTAGGGTTCTAGTATATATTTAAGAAGGATAATAATAGTACCTACTTTTAAGGTTATAAATTTTCAGTGAGATAATGCAAACAAAGTGATTAGCATAGTGCATGGCATGCATAGGTCCCAGTGCATTAAGGATTGCACAAGGGATGGTGCGAACGCTCCCTTACAGCCTAGTCTTCTTCTATTTTTTAAGTAATGTTTGCACCTTGGGACAAAGTGCTGCTTGTGTAGCTACTTCTGATCTCCAGATTTAAACCAAAAGTAGCAGCTTTTGAAGATTTTATTTTATTGAGTGACTTGGCCATTTGAGGCTGGTGAGACTTGATAGGGGCCTTGGCTCAGGATTTATCAAGTTTTCCCTTAACTTGAAATGTTCATTAACATTACAAAGGAACCAGATTGATGCATAGGAAGGAAGAGTGTTATAAAAAGACTTATAGGAATATTACACCTCAAATAGATTTTCTGTGTGCCTAATGCATCATTTTTCATGTCTTATACTTAATATGTGTGTTTTGAACTATCAAGTTTCATCTCTGCCTTATATCAGCTGTGTGACTGCATCTGAAAAATGGCAATAATAGTATCTATGTCATAAGACCATTGGAGGGTTATACAATAATTCACATAATGTATCTAACATGGTGGCTGTCAGGTACTAAATATTCCATTGGTCTTAGCGTTTGGAACTCTACTACTGTGTAAATATGACAGGACTGTGCAAGTAAGACAATCTGTGCAAATCAGAGAGAATGCACACTTCTTAAAATTTTAGATTTATCACTCAGATCTGAATAAGGCTGATTACAGTATGTTATATATAGTCCTGTTCTCAGGAACTAATTATTTCTCACCTTAGACTTTGAGCCTGAGGAAATTCATTCATTTCAAGCGTGATCGGAAAACATCTAATAGTCTTAAGTAAATTTCAAATGTGTCTTAAGGCCAATAGACTCATTTACCAAAATTTCTTTTCCTAATATAGCTACAAACACTATTACTGTTCACAGAAAAACCTTTTAGTTTCCTAATCAGCCAAATTTTGTGATGAAAACAAGGACTGCTAGGAGTTCCACCTCTCACCGTTTCGTATCAATGTTCTTATAGTGTCTTTACACCTATGAAATATGTATGGTTCAGTCAGACTCCCAACCGGAAACAGATGGCATACTCAAAATGAGTAACTTGAAGAGAGTTTAATAAAAAGATGAAAAAGGTTGACCAAAGTGTAGGAAATTACAAGGGAGAGCATAGTTACCTCGAGGGACTAGGGACAACAGTAGTGATGATTGGGTCCTTGACTACTCCTAGGCATGAAGTGGCCAGGAATGGCAGAGGACAGAGGGCTTGGGGAAAGGGCTGCTTCACTGAAGCTGGGGTCTTCTCGGGGATGCAGCTGTCCACTCAGGATCAAGTGGCCAGAGGTACTCAGGAAAATCCTAAATTTCAACTTTTGATAAAAATACCAGGTTACAGAATGTGATTACAAGGAAGTTAAAAAAAAAAAAAGACATTAAATCAATCAAGAGCAGGTTCATTTGGGGCTGTGAAGTCTACAAATTTGGGATTTTAAGATCTTTAATTTTTATTTTATCTTGTAAATGAACTACTCAATATATAATATTTGCATAAAAATAAGATATACATGATTCATTTGAAAGTATACTAATATGGTCATCTACTCTCACCACTTTTCCATATATTTAATGCTCTTCTCTATCTTGTAATGTCTCTGTTATTTCCTGGCCCTTTGTTCACAACAAAATATCTGATCTTTTGAAATGGTGCCAAAGTTCTTTTCTGTTGATGGTGGTTTGTTTGGAATGCTTTAAGAAAAACAACAATAGTGGAGGTTGGTAAATAGTGTTTATCCTTGCTATGGAGGAAAGTTCAGCACCCATTGAAAATCATGCTGTTAACCTATTTATTTTTGGAAGAGGAATAGATATCCACAACAACTGGAAAAAAAACAGGTCGCAAAATAGCATATGCTTAGGTTGATAGGTAGGTGTGTGATTTTAAATATATGTATAGATACGTACATATGTGTATATGTATTGTATGCATATATCCATAAAGATATCTAGAAGAGTCACCCAGATGTTGATAGTGGTTATCTCTGGGTGATGGAATTCATAGTCATTGTTTTACTTCATACTTTTTTGTATAATTAAAAAAATATAATGAACATGTATTATATTAGTCCTCAGAACATAAATCCTTTTGAGTTTCGGAAAAATGCTGATACCCAAACTCATAACCATTAAAAATATAGTAGCATTATTAGGAAAATGTAATAAGTAAAATATTCCACTCCTATATTTATCACCAAAGACACTACTGACTCCATTGACATTGGTTGCATTTATCTATTCATGACACATTTGCATGTGACATTTTGAGAAAGGGAAGCACAGAAGTTTTGTGATGAGTGGTGACCTATGACTTCAGTCACTCTGAGAGCTCTGGATGAGAAAATATATCTTATCTTGACCAAGCATCTTCATTTATCAGAACTCACATTGACGTGAAAGGATGCGTTCCTTCAGTCTCCTAACACTGTGGGGAGGCAGGTGCATTGCAGGCTATCGCTTGTGCTCTATTTGCTCATAGACAACTTTGAAGCGCCAAGTGGTGTATTTGATTGGCTTCATCGATGTCACATGATGAGTCTGTCTGAAGATCTTCCAAGAACATCTCAGTCCCTGGAGTCTGCATCCAGTCAATAGACTGTTGGCTCAAAAGCTAAATAGATGACAGATGAACTCATTATATGGGAGAGGCATGGGGAGCTGAAATCCATGGGGCCTCTGAGGAGACTTGTTCTTCTACATTATGTCCCACTCCCTCTGTGGATCCCTCAGCCCTGCTGTCTGCCTAGATTGCTTCATTGTTGGGGGACAACATCTTAGCCATGCTCTAATTCTTTGTTTCTTATTTGGGCAGTAAGTCAATGAATTTTCTAAATAACCTGAACTTTTTATTTGCCAGTCCAACTGCAATAGTCTGAACTGAAAGATTAATTTCATTTTATGGGATTAGACATAACTTGAAACACGATGGAAATCAGTATGCAAATCAGACTTTACACTAAGCTCTTATTTTTTTCCAGAAATAATACAACTCATCTGGATAAACATGTACACAGTATTCCAACCCTTCTTTAAAGGGTTAAAACTGAGCTCTCAGATAGACGATGGACTCTGAAAAACAAACAGGGTTCTAGAGGGGAGGGGGGTGGGAGGATGGGTTAGCCTGGTGGTGGGTATTGAGGAGGGCACATTCTGCATGGAGCACTGGGTGTTATGCACAAACAATGAATCATGGAACATTTCATCTAAAACTAATGATGTAATGTATGGGGATTAACATAAGAATAAAAAAAAAATAAAAAAAAAACCCAAAAAACCAAAACTGAGCTCTCAGAAAGTCAGTAGCCTATGATATTTAAGACTCTGGGGCAGAAAAGAAGGAAAACATTTTTGTGTGAAGGGGAGAAAAATCACTTGTGTTTTAAAAATACCTTTAAATATTGAATGTATATGGACTTGGCAGAATGATGTAGGGGAAAAGAAAAATTTATATATGGTAGCATTAAGAGAGGAATTTAATATATAAGAAAGCCATTCTGAAGCAAATTTGACAGTTTTAAATTACTTTCCTTTTAAAGATATAGCACCTTGTAAAATTGATTATAAAATGGAGGTCATATATCTTTATTTGTTAATTTGTGGAATTTATGTTTTAACATTTATCTTTACTCTCTAAAGTCATGAAGAATATATCTTTCTTATCAGTTTCCTTATACCTGAAAAATAAATGTGTCATTCCTTACTGTTTCACTAATGGATCATTTTAGTTTAAGTTTAGTTCCAGTAAAGAAGTTATTTTGGAGTTTATGTGAAAAAGGAAATTAGCTGCATTTTAAAATCACTGTAAACCATTAATATGTGAAATCTCTTATAAAATCACATACTCCTAAATCTTTATACTCATTAAAATAATTATGCTTACTGGTATTTGGTAGTAAAAATAGTTTATATGTAATGTAGCTTGAAGTATTAGTAAGATACCACACCATAACTGGTATGACCAGTGAAGGTATTAATATTTGAGAAGTGTTCTCAAGTCAAAGAGACTGTGTTCTATTTTCCCAATGCAATTGTTCCATACACAAACCATGCATTAAAAAAAAAAAATCACTATACAGTTACTACATTTATTTTTCAGTTTACATTAACTGAATACTAGTAATTTTTTTTACTTTATTAAAATACTGTTTATTTCACATGTATATTTTTGTCTCCCCACCATTTCCATTTGTCTGACCACCACTACTACTATGTCCTATCATAACATTCCATACATACTTAAAACTAAGCAAAGGGTGGAGTTCCATCTTTAAACAGGCATTTTGGACAACATATTCTTGGCAATGGAACCTGGACAACATTTATCAGGCACAGTAGGGAAAATTCTCACTCTGCATTATAAAAAGGACAGCCAGATATCAACTGTTACAGAAATGAAATAAGATGGAAAATTTTAACAAACTGTTTAAACTGTTTTCTTAAAGAGACTTCCTCCACTGCCAGAGATCTTGAATAGCCTCTTGGTCAGTCATCCAGAAGCAATTCTTCACATAACTGATGAACTTGGCTTCCACTTTGGGAAGAGAACCACCTTTTTCTATACTTGCTTGCATTTTTGCTTTAATATCTTCTACAGAACTAGGTCCTTTCGGGTTTGGGGAGTCTTTTCCTGTTTTTTGAAAGATTCTTGACCTTTTGTTTTTGGTGTTGATGGTTTTGAGTCTTTTCCATTCTGGTTTGATTTTTGTGCATTTTTGGCTGGAGTATCTCATATAGATTTCTTTACTGGAGGCTTTTCTTCAGCTTGCTCATCATCAAAATCATCATCATCATCATCTTCATCATCATCGTCATCTTCATCAGCAGCAAGTTTTACTTTTTTCTGTGGAACCTTGCTACCACTTCCAGGGACAAAACGCTTTCCAGATATACTAAGGAGTTTCATGTCCTCTTCCTCTTCATCTTCTGACTCTGCATCTTCCTCCAAAGCTACTAAGTGCTGTCTGCTAATATGCATAGGCCCTGAACCACATTTCAACCATAAGACCACAGGTGGGTTATTTCAAAGCCCCCAAGGGAAACCGTTGGCTGTACAGACATTTTCAAAGTTGCCAGTGTGACTTTAATTGGACTGCCTTCATAATTCATTGCCTCTGCTTCAAGAATGTGCAATTCATCCTTTGCACCAGGTCCTAAACTGACCGTTCTTAAAGATAGCTGGTGTTCATTTTCATCATTATCTACCTTAAAGTGATAATCCTTATCAGCCTTTAGTTCACAACCAAAAAGATAGTTCTGGGGTCTCAGGGGGCTCATGTCCATATCCATCGAATCTTCCATGGGGTGGTGGCACGCACTTAGGTGGGAGAGAAGGTGGATGGAGATAAACGACTACTGTTCCACAGAACAGCCGCGCAGGATGGAATCACACAGGGGAGAGGAATACTAGTAATTTTTAAAAATACTTAAAATCTCATCAGATTCAGAAGAGAAGAGTGACACCTTGCCAATGAATTGGTCTTCATTCCTGAAGAGATGACCCATCATGAAAGCCACAGTATGAGGAACTCTTGCTAAATAAGAAAATTACCCTATGTAAACAGAAGCAAGATCAGTGGTCTCTGAACTTTTTTGAGGGTACATACCTATCAATAAAATATGTACCTCCAATACATGTTTGTGTATGTTAATAAATTATGTACATGAACTACTATAATATATTCTATATGTGATAAAACATATTCCCAAAATAGAATTATTAACATAAATAGAAACATTAACGTCTTTCATACCACTTCCAAATAGATGATTTTGTGGAATACCAAGTATACCCTGCCCCATACACACATACACACTGTTGAAAACATGAGTATAGAATTCCCATCCTCCCTGGACCTCTTAAAATAGTTCTGAGTCATATAATTGGAAGTCCCAATTGGAAAACCCAGATTTTTTTTTTTTTACCTATTTATAAGTGTATTAGTCAGCTATCACCAAAATATAAGATGCAATGACCCTCGCAAAACACAGTAGTTTAAAACAATAAGCCTTTATCATTATTCACATGCCTATAGATCAGCTGGATGGTTGTGGCCTCAGCTGGGCTCACTCTCTGTGGTTAGTTGTTGGGGGGGGGCAGTTTTGCTGATCTTGGATGGCTTTTCTTACATGGCTTGCTGTGGACTGGTTCAGGATTGCCTCAGCTGGGACATCTCGGCTCCCTTCTGCATGTTTGTCTCTCATATTCCTTGGGAAGACTAGACTGGTAGGTTCTCACCGTGATCTCAGAGAAATAAGATTAGAAACATAAATGACCAGATGCTCTTTCATGCCTCTGCTTTTATCAAGTTTGCTTCTATTTGGCCAAAGCAAAGCAAGTCACTTGACTGAGCTCAGTCAGATTGGGAGGGGAACACAAATGTAAAGAGGAAAAACCATGATTATGAGAGGCCAGTAATTAGGACCATTAATGCAGTCAATCTACAATATCAAGAAAGTCTCTTTTCCATTAAATATATGCAAATGGACTGATAATTTCCAGATAGCTGTAAGAGCTACCAGCCAATTATACCCCAGTGTTCTGATTATTTAGGGTAGTTCTCTGGCCATAGAGGCTATAGATGTTTAATTTTTTTTTTTAATAATTCAGCTCATTGGAAGTTTAAGTTAAATGTTAAAATTGTATTCCCAAAGGGTTTTGTCATCACTGACTTAGGTTGTCTGGGCTCCAAGGATGCAATAAAGGTAGAATTGTGACTGTCATAATCATGCATACATTGGTCCCCATGTGGATACTGCTAAGTCTACACAGAACACTGTGCAGTAGAGAAAGTAAGCCTCCTTTCATGAAGCATTGGCCTAAAATTAAAGAAGAAATGCAATAAAATTCTATAATTTAAGTTAAAAATTGATAATTCCAAAAAGAAGACACAGTATTCTGTGTCCTATAGTATATTTTACACAATACATTATTTAAAGGACAAATACCCCCCAAAGTGGGGGGGGGGGCTGAAGAGCACCTCTTTTTAAAAAAACAAAAATTCTGAATGATCACTTTGTGTCTATTTTTGAGGTAACTTATAAATGTCCCAAATTCTGTGTTACCATCTTAGAAAAAATTGTTCATTTAAAGCATCATAAAATACTCAAAAGACTAAGAGTAATAACATCTTCATCTTAAGTCACGTTATGTAATTTTCTGTGTTTTCTAGATGTACTGGTTCAAATAAAGAGCTGAAGGACTTTTCAGAATGCATATTCACCCTTATAGCATTAACTATCATTTCTGGAATGCTCATTTTTTGCCATTTTAGAGCATTCATTTAGTACTCATAACTCTGTAGCTAAGTTTACAGATTTACAGATTAAATAGATTTGGGAAAGTTGAGTAACTTGCCCAAGGTCACAATCAGTTGCAGAGTCAGAACTAAACCCTGTGCTGTCTAATCTTAATCATTACACTGTATTGCTTATTATTACATAGATTTTTAAATATTCAGAATTTTTAAAAGATGAATAATATGAACAGTGCATACAATGGAAGTCAAAATGGTCCTTGGTATTGGCCAGGAGAGAAGGTCCTGTGGCTGGCCGGCATAAATATCTAGCATTTCCCTAGGGTTCTAGATGCCTCTGACTCTAGATGCCTCTAGATATTCTAGATGCTCAAAAACATTAATGTTGACCCAGCCATGATTGTGTTTTCACTGAGCCAACTTCTCATTATTATTTGGTCCCACAACAACCAATAGTGTCTGGCCCTATGGGAGTATGATTTATTATAATTGGTCTTATATTTGATATTATAATTTGCATCTAGTTAAATAAAAATTAACCAGGAAAAATGTTTCAGGGGATTCTTTGGCTTTTATCACTGTACACTTAGTCTTTCAAAACTATGTATGTTACCCTCAAAGTGCATTTGATGAATACCCTAAAAATGAAGATCTATTCTAAAATGTAGTTACCAACTATCCTTTTGACCATCCTTACTTTATCAGTAAAACAACCTCAGGTATTCAGTTTTGGAACTGTCATTCAAATTAAGTGAATGGGCTTCATTTAAGGAGCTATTTCTGTATTTCTGGAACTATAGCTAAGACATATTCTAGAAGCAATTTGAGAGAATAAGTTGGCTAAACTTTGGCAGGTGAATTAGCTATTCCCAAGATGCTTCTAAATAAAGTTTACTTTCTAAGCCTCTGTTATACTCCGATAACTGTGCCAGAACAGTTGTTTATTTAGTGGAATTCTACCATTATTTAAACCTTTGGTAAGGCAAAACTAGATTTTAAAAAGTAGAGGAAACATTGGCTATGCATGTGGGCAGCATTTTTAACCACAGAAGATGAGGATAGAATGAAAGCTGTAATCTCTTAAGAGCTTGCTCCCCTTTGTCCAAGAGATGAATCCTACCTCTTTACCCTCAGGAGCCTCTATCCATAAAAAAATAATTCCATCATACTACCTTAGATAAATACAGTGAAAAGGTGAAATCCTTTAAAGTCCTTTATTAAGAAGTTTTTCAATGAAGTAATTATTTCTTTCTTAGTAAAAAACTAATCTTTATCCTTTGGAGAAGAATTAGAAAATGCATGTAAACAAAAGGGAGAATATCAGAATTATCTATAATTCAATCATCCAAGTAAACCTGTAACTATTGCGGCTTTCCTAGGATTTTTCTGTATATTTAATGGATTCATACTGTTGTGATTTGTCATTTGCTTTTTCCTACTAAAATATGTACTGTAAATATTTCCCATGTCATTGAATATTCTTCAGTAATATGATTTTAATGGCTACCTAGTAAAAGAGGGCAAACATTCTATTAAATATTCCATTATGTGCTTAATCAAGTTCTCTGTGTCACAGATTGTTTCTTAATTTTTCACCTTTAGGATAACACTACCATAAGCATACATCTAACAAAATCTTCCAACATCCAGAATTATTTCTTTGGCATAAATTCATAATAGTGGAAATAATGGCCAAGGTGTGTAAAATTAGAAGTCTATAATGAATTTTGTCAGATTGTCCTCTTTTAAGGTCTTACCCCACCAGCAGTTTTATGAAGTTCAAATTTCCTTGGACTCTCTCTATTATTGATGACTATAATTTAATTTTTTCCTCCATCTGAGGAATTATTTTAAATGATGCCTTATTTTATTCATGTTTCTTTTATTAGTGAGAATGAACATTTTTCTTATGCATTTTAGCGTTTACATTTCTTCCTTTTGAAAATACAGGTTTCTCTTTAAACCATCTCCAAGATTGTTATCTGTTTAGCCTAACTTGAACTGACATTTCCTTCATCATGATAAAAAAAATAATTTGAAGACTTATTTGAGATTAGCCCATGAAAACTGAGTACTGCAGTTCACTCAAGTTTGTGGGCATTTGGCATATTTTTAACTTCAGACAATTTAGCGTTTAGTATTATTTGTTTATTTTGTTACAGTCTTATAAAGAATATTATTACTTCTTTGTCCAAATGCATTTTGTGAAAGTGTTAGATTTACGACTGAATAACAACAATACAAAAAATTAAAATAAAAAGAAGGAAAGGTATGAGTAAGTCCCGATCCTTATTGGTCCTATGTCCTTTATCTTCTAGGGTAGTAAGAGGGACATTCCATCTGCAGTAATATGGCTATGTAGACCAGTTTCTCTCACTGAAGTATCTTTCGTTTTCTAGAGTTAATCCTTTATCTTGGAACCCTTAGCTCCCATTCTGTGAAGAATGACCTGAACAGGGGCGCCTGGGTGGCTCAGTTGGTTGGGCATCTGGCTCATGGTTTTGGCTCAGGTCATGATCTCAGCATCCTGAGATTGAGCCCCACGTTGGGCTCTGTGCTCAGCGTGGAGTCTGAGATTCTCTCTTCCTCTGCCCCTCCCGCTTGTGCTCTCTCTCTCTCAAATAAATAAATAAATCCTAAAAAAAAAAATCTGAACAAAGACTTGTGAGGAAAGGAAAGCAAATACATAACACCTGTGCAAAAGCAAAAGCAGCTTCTCAGTGTCAAACATCACTGCACCTCTCTGAGGGAATGGTGTTGACACAGGCCTATTTGTTCATTCAACAAATAGGTGCTCAGGACTGGCATCAGGGGAGTGGGCTGTGATTTTAAGAAGTTAGGGATGTCCTCTGATAAAAGAGGAAATATAAGTGGAAACTTCTTGAAGAGGGAGCATGGAAGGAACACCCAGCCTGGAACAGAATGAACAAGGGAGAGGAGTAGGAGCTGAGGTGGAGGTCAAGGGCGAGACCGCAAAGGGCCTGCTAGGCCGACTGGAAGAGGGCGCCTGGAACTGCTCCTCACTCTCTAGGTGACCCTCTCTGTGCCTGGGCTGCTTCATCTATTGTATGGGATAATGACGTTTCCCTCGCTAAGTTGTTGTGAAGATACAGTGTGCTGATCCATCTAAGGTGCTTAGAACAGGGCCTGGCACTTTAAAGGTACAGCAGTTGTCTGTTATTATTATTTAAAAAGAGATTTCATTTGAGTGAGAGAGAGAACGAGAGAGAACGAGAGAGAGAGAGAGAGAGAGCGCATGAGCGGGGAGGAGGGGCAGAGGGAGAGGGAGAAGCAGGCTCCCTGCTGAGCAGGGAGCCCAGTGTGGGGCTCCATCCCAGGACCCTGGGATCACGACCTGACCAGAAGGCAGAAGCTTAACCAATGAGCCACCCAGGTGTCCCCTGCTATTATTTTTTTAATTGCTATCCAGACTCTAAAGACCTGTAATTTATGGCATATCCATCCCACTTTTCTTATTTTGTATGTCTTCTTATATTCGGTCTTTTAAGATAATCATGCCTGAGTCTCAAGTAACTTTATGTTGTGGAAAATATTCATATTCATAAACTGATGTTTTCTGTCCTTCAAGAAGTGGGGTTATAGGTGACGAAAAGGAGTTTCAGTGTGGTCCTGGACTTCTTCTGGAGCATCTCAATACATGGGTGAAAGTGATATTCTCTGCATAAGTCACTGAATAATTCCTAGCTTATTTCTCTAGGAACATGATCAACTTCACAGAATATAGTGATTAAGAGTGAAGATCCCGGAGACAGATTGTGTGGGTTTGAATTTGAGCTTTGCTGCTTACTCAGTGGTAGTCTTGGGCAACTTTTTAAAACTCTTTATGCCTTAGTCTCTATAACATTAGGAATGATAATAGTACCTATGTCAGAGTTCTTTTTTTTTTTTTAAGATTTTATTTATTTATTTGACAGAGAGACACAAGCAGGGGGAGTGGGAGAGGGAGAAGCAGGCTTCCCGCCGAGCAGGGGGCCCAACACGGGGCTCCATCCCAGGACCCTGGGATCATGACCTGAGCCGAAGGCAGACGCCCAACGACTGAGCCACCCAGGCACCCCCAGAGTTCTTTTTTGAGGATTAAATGAAAGCATAGGGAATACTACTTACAATGTTGCCTAGCTTGTAGTAAATAATAAATATTAAGTACTATTACTACAATCAGTATTTTAAAGTGACCTACCAGTAAATAAGTAAATGAAAATTGGAATTACCACATCAGGAAATTTGTCACAAATATCTTTGACATTCTCATATTTCCCCCTCTCTCACTACAACTAAGTGAAAATTGTGAGAAATTGCCTCATCAGTGATTTCTTCCCATTGATCTTAATGCTGTGCTGTGCTTCCATGTTTGGTGGACTGACTCATGACTGTGTTCACTGAAGCCGGGAGACGGCAGCACACAGCTTCCTGGAAGACTTCAACAACCAGGCTCACAGCTGTGAGTGATGTGGGTCTCAGAGTCAGCTCTCGTTCTGGATACGTTTTTAAGAAAATAAAAGAAATGGGTATATTCTGAAGGAAACATCACTGTGTATTGAAGCCAATTGCTTTAACGTGGCAGCTGCTGTTATTGTGACATGACTGTGGCTGTTTTTCCTTTCTTCCTGGAATATTAGCACAGGAATATTAATTTCCGTAATTCTGCTATTATCTGCAAGGAGAGTGCTTGATTATTTGGAGCTATGTGAAGAAGAGGTTCTGCAGACTAATCTAATCCTCTAAGAAAGTCTGAGAAATCTCTTGGATAAAAGGCTAGTGATAAATCAATGTGTGGTATCTCAATATGGAATAAATAATCAGATACCTGGGGGCAGATGGGCTTAGTTGGGAGACAGGGACTGGAATGTTTCTGCCCTTAACCTTAGTGATGAAAATATTAGCATTTATAGCATTTACAATACATTTGGCCGCAAATAAAATTATTTCTAATGCTGTTTAAATAGAAACTTCTGGGACACCTGCGTGGCTCAGTTGGTTAAGCCTCTGACACTTGATTTCAGCTTAGGTCATGATCTCACGTTCCTGGGATTGAGCCCCAAGTTAGGCTCCAGGCTCGGGGCGGGCGGCGGGGGTTCTGCTTGAGGATTTCTCTCCATCTCCCTTTCCCCCTCCCCCCTGCTCGTGTGTGCCTGTGCATACACTCTCTCTCTCTCAAATAAATAACTCTCAAAAAAAAAAAAAAAGAAAGAAAAAGAAACTTCTGTGATGATGGATATGTTCAATAATTGCACTGTTCCATACTGAGGAACCAAGTTTATTATCTTATTTAATCTTGATTAATTTAAAATTTAAAGCCACATGTGGGTAGTGGCAACCATATCAGGCAACATGATCACTTAAATAAGTATAAGGTCTATTTTTCTCAAATAAGAAGAAATCTGGAACTAGAAAGTGCAGGAATACTGTGGGTGCTTAAAGATATTTATTGAGGCAGTGAGTTCCTTCAGTGTCCTTTCTCAGCAGCCCTAAGTTTTAATTTTCATCCTCTTGGTCACAAAATGGTTGCACCCTGATGCATCTACTCTGTATTCAACTTAAGAAAGAAGTTGGGTAAATCAGTTAGGCCTTTACCTTTGGAGGTTCTTCTGTATTAATCCAAAGACTTTCACCTACCTCTAATTGGCCAGGACTTGTCACATGGCCACCCCTGCCTGCAAGAGAGGCTGGGTGTCCAAGTATTTCTCTTACTAACTTTTATTGTAGAGAAAGCAAAAGAAAGAGAAGGTTAGAATCGATATAGAGTGTACTGGTCTATGGTTTTGCCATAGCAGACATTTAATTAATTATCCTATGGAATTCCATAATTCCAGGTCTGGAGTAGTTGCTATCTTTTTCAAAGATCCAGGTGATAAATTATAAATGACACTAGATTTGGGATTTAAGACTGTTTAGTACCATATAGAATATAGGACTAGAACTTTGATGTATTGGGATGATAGAGAATTTTACATTTTCGAAAAACTGACTAATGACTGACTAATGTAAGTGGACTTTGAAGTATTTTTTTTTTAAAGATTTTATTTATTTATTTGACAGAGAGAGAGAGAGCACAAGTAGGCAGAGTGGCAGGCAGAGGGAGAGGGAGAAGCAGGCTCTCTGCTGAGCAGGGAGCCGGACGTGGGGCTCGATCCCAGGACCCCAGGATCATGACCTGAGCCGAAGGCAGCCGCCCAACCAACTGAGCCACCCAGGCGCCCCTGGACTTTGAAGTATTAAAAACAACTTTGGTACTTAGGAAATAAAGATATTAGAGTTAGAAATTCAAAACCACATGTCAACATATATAAGCAGCTCATGGTAATGGGATTCGTGATAGGCATGGTTGGGTGTGCCATGTGCCAATTGGTCATCCTGCAAGACTCCCCCCCACCAACATTAATATTTATCCTCTCAACCATGAGCAAATATTCAGAACCTCCTTTTACAGAATAGGAACCTGAGGCTTATAGCAGTTAAAGTACTTGTCCAAAACTTCATAACCATTGTGTGGCAGAGTCAGGATTCAGATCCCAAGTGTCAGAAGAAAGAAGAAGCCAGGGCTCTGCAGTCACTCAGCCTGGGGCTCAGTCTGGTTCCTCCGTTTACTATGTGATCTTTCGAAGATCCATTATCTGTTCATGTTTGTTCCCCTGCTGGAAACTCCTTAACAGTGGCTACCGTATTAGATAAAATTGGCTCGCAGTACCTCACTCTCCACCCTCTATCCCCCCAATGGGGGAGGGGAGAATACCTGCCCAAGACCGTAGTTAAGAATTTCTTCTAATTATCTTTAGCTCCCAGCAGGACATCTGGCACATAGTAGACACTTAAGAAATAATTATCAACCTATAACAGAGATCAATAAACCTCCCATTTTGGGAGGACTGTTAGGTTATATAAAGATAAATAATAAATACATATATATATATTTTTTTTTTTCTCTATTGGGGATGGTTGAGGGGTTTTTTTGAGACTCTTTGGGTTTCTTAAGGCTTGTTCATGTTCAGTGTAAATATTTTCCAGTAATTTCTGTAATAATGTCTGTCTTTGAAGTGATGGTTATAGAGATTTATGTTCACTTAAAATGGAAACTAAGAATAGAAGGATTTCTGTAGCCTATTCTTTGTGTGTGTGTGGTTAGAACTTTAATGCCTTTATTTACATAATAGACGGGTATCTTTTATTCTCTTTAAGCATTTTTCCCTGAAGTCATAATCCCTTGTAAAATGAATGTATCCAAAGGCCCATTGCAAAGGGTTGAAAGAAACTTCATGTATTATATAAACCAATGGACTGGTTTAGTTTGCCTAGCCTTAAAAGAGAACCAATAGAATGAAATTAGCATTTAAGAATACAGTTGTATATAGCACAGATGGGAATGAGAGTTATGTTTATCCCATACTCTCTTCAGATATAGAATTGTGCTCTTTACCTATCTGACTTCACTTCAGAACTAAGTGAAGGAACATTCATTACTATGTTTAAAATAGCTGGCTTGGTTTTAACAGCTGCCTCAGGAAGAAAACTGTATTGATTTTATAATTCTAAGAATAAAGACTTCACTTACCTAACTCTTTCCTCCTCTAAACACCTGCTGGGTGTAGAATGATACTCTACCTTTTCCAAAACAAAGCTGCTGCCTGTTTTATAGAAGTCATAAAACTTTGAGAACTAAGACAGATGCACAAAGTTTGGAGTATCTTAGAGCTAGCATTTCAGTTTGTCTTCTTATCATGGTCTTCCAAGTTCTGAAAAAAATAATAGAGCCTTCTTATGAATATCCCACTCTTGCAGTAGCAGTGGACTTCAGGGATTTCCTGGACCCTCCTCATTTCGGGTGAAAATGGTTTGGAAGACTCTTTGTTAGTCCCCTGTCAGTGGACAGGGACACAACCATATTCGAAATCCTGTTAGCTACCAGTCACTTTCCGTAGGTTGTTTCCTATTCTTATAACTCTTTGAAGGAAACATTATTGCTCCATTTTATGGACTAAATTAATGCATCTCTGAATAACTAAGTAATTTGCTGTGGTGGATTACATTCCTTCTAATCCTCCTATTGAGAGGAGGAATTTAATTCCCTTTTCCTTGAATTGGCCTGGACTTCGTGGCTTGTTTGAGCAATAGTATGTGGCAGAGGTGATGTTCTAGGAATTCTGACTAGGTCATAAGAAGCCTTGTAGCTTCTGTCCACAACTCTGGGGACACTTGTTCTTGGAGTCCTGAGCTGACAGAAGAAGTCCTATTATCCTAAGGCCACCAGGCTCTGAGGAAGCCCGAGCTATGCTAAGCCAGCTGTAACTCTTCAAAAGGCTCAACCCTTTTGAGCCACCCCAGCTGAAATTCCAGTATCATGGAGCAGAGATGAGCTGTCCCCACTCTGCCCAGTCCAAATTCCTGGCTTAAAAAGTCATGAGATTTAAGAATAAGAATAAGATGAACATGATGGTGATGAGGATAAATTGTTGTTTAAGCCAGAGCAGATAGCTAGAACACTTGCCAACTTCTAACCAAGAGTTTCTGACTCCGGAGTCTGTGCTCTGTAATCTCCCTATAACTGTCAGCTGCTCATGTTCCTGTGGTGCTTTATTAAATTTATGATTTATAAGCACAAAAATAGAACTGAATGTTAAATTTCTCTTATAGGAGAATTAAGTTAAAGCCAGTTTACAATAACTCTGGCGTCATGCTTCATTTTTCCTTATATCCCCTAATCCAGAATGGCTTTATATTATGTATCTGTTTCTTCGACTGTCTGCCTCTCCTCCCCCAGAATATAAACTCCATGAGGACTTTGTAGCTTCAACAGCATCTGTATCAGTGTCTGGCGTGAGTAGGTGCTCAAGGAATATTCATTAAATACATGAATTAATAAATGATTTACAGTGAAAAGAAGGCATAGATATTATTCTTTCTGTATAGAATATAATTCTTATGGAAAGATATGAAAACCAGAATATTACAAAGATAATAAAGCAAATATCTGGGTGCCCCAAGCCCAGAATTAACAGATGTTAAGATTATACCATATTCATATGGACAGCTTTTTCCTCTTAAATATTAGAAAGTTGAATCTGCCTATATTTTCTTATCCCCCTTTCTCCTGTCCCAGAGACAGTGCTATCTGGATTTGACACATGTACTGTTATGTTTTTACTGCATATAATTTTATGTACAAACAATGTCTGCTTGGCTCTGCCTCCGAAATAAAGTATATCATAATTCCAATGCCTTTTCACCTGATCCTGCTACGCCCCTAGTCCAGTGCTTGTCATCTTTTATGCTCCATCTTGCTACTTGTTCCTGGCTTCTTCGTCTGTCACAGCATCACCCCAATACCACCATCTCTTCTCCACCCACCAGCCAGCTTAATCCTTCAAAAGCATAACATCAGATTGCATAACCTCCCTCCTCCTAGCCCTTCAGTGGTCTCCACCACACCTGGAATAAAATATCCTTGCCATGCTCACCAGGGTTCTGTATGACCCACTTCCCAGCCTAACTTCCAGCCCCCCAGTGTCCTTCCTCCCTGTGCTTCAGGTGCCTCCTCTGGCCCCCTTGCTGTTTAGGGAGCACAGTGGGCACATTTCCAAGCACATTTCCATTTCTGGGTCTTTGCATTTGCTCGTCCTGCCCCCTGGATTACCCGTCCATAGGCCTGTCTCATGTGGCTCCATCAGATTTTGTTCAAAAGTCACTTCCTGGTGGGGGTGGGGAGACCAATCAGTCTATAGTTGAACTGTCATCAGGATCCTTTACTAGGCTTTACTTTTCTCCGTAAAGTGTCCCACTACCTGACAGAATTTGTATATGTATATATGTGTGCATGCATTTATCTGTTTGCTGTTTATTCCCTAATCAGATTATAAGTTTTTGTTAGGTCAGGGATTCTATGATTATATCCTTTCTATGATTCTATGGTTACATCCTTTTGATGCCTAGAATAACGGCTGACACAAAGTAGATGCCCCCAAAATATGTGTTGAATAAAGAAATATAGGAATATACTATTCTATGTTTTTAAAAACTGTATATAAATTGTACCATACTGAATGTATCTTGTGGCAGTTTGCTTTTCTCAATCAACATTGTTTTCAAAATATGTCCCTGTTCAGATCTATCACCTTTCTTTCTTTCCTTTCTTTTCTTTTTTCTTTTCTTTTCTTTCCTTTCCTTTTCCTTTCTTTCTTTCTTTCTTTCTTTTCTTTCTTTCTTTCTCTTTCTTTCTTTCTTTCTTTCTTTCTTTCTTTCTTTCTTTCTTTCT
>NC_058406.1:157128069-157132875 GCF_002201575.2 Neomonachus schauinslandi
AGAGAGAGAGAGAGAGGGAGGGAGCCAGAGAGAGAGATTGCAGTCACAGAAAAAGCAGCTTGCTGGGATTTCTTTTTGGTAACAAGAGGTAATAAAAGCAAGTGAGGACATTCTAGGCAATTTTTCTAGATACTTCCCGCCTACTGTAATTCTCACCCAGAATTGCCATTGTTGGAGAGTCTCCTTTTCCCACTTCCACTGAGTACATTGCTGGTTCCCCTTGTCCCCTTAGTCATCTGAGTTTGGGTGAAGAACTGAGCATGCATGGCTCGGTCCCTTTCTCTGTCTGCCCTCAGGAAAGTCTAAGCCTGGTCGGCTCTGAGCTGGGTGCCCTGCCCTGTCCGGGAAGCCTGAGTGACCTGGGTGTAGCAAATGGTGTGGGTGCCCCATCTCTCTCCTCCGGCCCTCACCTCTACAGGCAGGAGGTTTCTGCTTCAAACACCTGGTTGTTCTGAATGCTTTTTCTTGGCCACATGAGCTTGCTTGGCCCATACCCAAAATAAGCTGGAAGTGCCCAAGAGTGGATGTCTCTAAAGGCAGCTCTCCAGCTAGGATGGAATGGGAGTCTGATTAGTAAATATGCCAGCTTCCTGGACTGGAGCTTGAGATACCCTCAGAGGTGTGTTCTCTGTTTTCTTCCAGAGCTCCCCAGCTGGATGGAGCTCAGGCTGCCCGCAGCAGTGACTGTCTCTAGCTAGCATTCTGGCCAGCCAGCCTCACTCCCACACTCCCCTCCCTGGATTAAGTTCTGAGTAAATCACTTGTAGTCATACCCTGTCTTGGGTCCTGCTTCTGGGTGAATCTGTTCAGGGTGCATTCCAAGGAACCCAGTGTTCTCTCCCTCCTCAGCCACATTTCTCCCAGCTCGTGAGCGATAAAGCGGCCCATCTGCCTGACTACCCTGCTCATCTGTTCAGAACCCAGGGGAGTGAACGTTTATTTTATTGAGGATCCTTCTCAAATCCTCATAACTTTCATTTTCCTACCTCTCCTAGTCTCTGCACAATAAAAATTTAAAATATGGAATTAAGGCCTTATAAATAAACATTAAGTATATTTTGCTCCTAACCCATTCTCCTCCTGCCAAAGACATGAAGGAAAAAAGTATATACATTTTCCATTTTGTTTGCAGTGGTGTAGTCTCATGACAAATTTAATCTCTTTAGAATTTGACAAAAATTGCTCTAGTTGACCATATAAATGGTTTTGTGTTTTTTTTTTTTTCTGTTGGGTAACCACATTCAGATTTGTCTCTTTATTCTATCTTATGTAATAGGATTGCTGTTAATATCAAATGTGGGTAGACATTTTGTCTGATAAGCCTAAAGTGTTATAAAAATATCAGTTCTTATTTCCTCAGGGATAATTTTGGTTTTGAGGCAAAGATGTCACTAATTTTCAAGAATATGGCTAATTTGAAAGTATAGGCAAGGCTCCCGCAAGAACCCATTACTTTCTGAAGTTGAAAGATATGAAATTATTTTCTGGGAGGTGCCCATCTTTCCTAAGCATAGTAATTTTAGGTCTCCTATGGGAGTGGGGGTGTTCATTGTTTTCAATTAATTCTTTGTGGCTAGAGGAAATTCCCTAAATAGGCAGAACTTTTTCTAAAGTTGCCAGTAAGAATATGAAGCCAGGTTATTCACATGGGGAGTGTGGAAATGTCTGCAGAATTCCCTGGAATTAATCAACAGCTGTGACTCCCAAATAACTGCCCATTTCACATGATGCTTATGCTGATCCCAGGTGGGAATGCATCTCAGTCAAGTTTATTAAAATAATTTTGCTATTTGCTCATATCTGGCCAGTAGAAACCATTGTTTCTTACTCCCAAATGTGTCATTGGTTAACTAAAATATTCCCTATATGAGAAGAATTGGAAGCTGATTGATTATGGGTTTCATTAATAAACTTTTTTGATACTTTTTATGAGTGTCTGTATTTGATATTCCCCTTAGTATTTTTTTATGTCCAACATTTCCAGAATGTTCTCTCCTCTTGTAAATTGACGCAAGTTATAAAAACAAAAAACACAAAAAAACCCCCGAAGAGTTGTTTTTATTTTCCAGCTTACACTGACATCTGGTGGCCTCTCCAGCTACATGGGTGAAAGAAAGCCGTTCTTGGTTGGTGGGACAACAGCTTTGTATCTTACTGTGTTATGTTTTTGGATCTCAGAGAACCTTTAATTTCTCATTCAGACTGCATACCCCTTCCAGAGTCCCTTGCCATGAACATCCAGCTTCTGCATTGCATTTCCAGTGATGGGTTTTATTTCTTTGCTCAGGATTTTCATTATTAGCATTTTAATTTTTGCTGAGGTTAAATTTACTTCCTCTTTATATGGCTATTAACCTTTTATCCTCCCCATATCCCTTCTAATAAAGGGAATCTCACTCTTGTTATTTGGGAGAAGAGTGGAGACCAGATGACGGTAAGATGTGTCGGACATTCTAGACTGTGTTGGATCTGCCTTCTCAACTGCAGATTTTGTGTGTGTTTAGGGAAAGGAGTTAGAAATAAATTCATGGTACACATTGTCCTTCACCAATGTGGTCATAAAGAAACTTCTTGGAAGGTGAAATTGAGCCATTGTAGAAGTGGTCTACTTTAAGCCTATTGGCATTCTAGAGTACCAGTTAGTCACTCTTCGTCTTCTCTAAGTGCTAATAGATCCAAAACTGGTTCTGGAGGGAAAACAAATTATGAGTTTTTAAATCAAGAACTAATAATTCTCAAAGCTCAGCTCTCCCTGGTTGGAAATTAAGGCAAAATTCCCACTATCTCCATGTAAATCCAGACCTTGCACTGGCTTTAGAGAGGATTGAGTGTGCAGGACAGGCTATGAACTGCCTCAGCCAGCTATGTGGAGGGTCTTGGGCTGCCTCACACCCTGTGGGAGAGTAGGGAGAAGAGATACGTTCCCACATTGGGCTGCTTCAGTGGCAAGACTATAATAACCTTGGGATAGTGATATCTAAAATTGATACAGGTCAAAATGAAAACTCCATCATGGTTAATATGTACCCCATAATTATTTTTGGCTATGTATGAAGTTCACAATTATTACTGCCTCTGTTTCCATTCCATTCCAGCAGTATGGAGTATTTGACACATAGGGCATAAATAGTGGATAGACAAGAAGCTGTATGCCTTAACGACTCATTCAGACGCAGCAGACTGGTGTTATTTTGTAATGTTGGGGGCAATTGATGAAAATTTAGTAACTAATTATGTAAAATTCCTATATGTAAACAGGATTGACCCAGTAGATATTGTAAAAACATGTGCTGTTTGGAATTCAAGAGAATCTGATTAAAGTATGTGTGTGTGTGTGTGGGGGGGGGATTATGTATGTTCTATAGAAGCCCACAACAAGGACAAAACTTAGTGTCTCATCAAAAAAATATCCATATGACCCGCACCATGCTGGATGTTTGCAATGGAGAGGTCCTAAGTTAATTTCTCCTTTAAAGTGTCTTTTAGGGTTCTTCAGAGAAATAGAATCAGTAGGATGGATGGATATCTGGATGGATGGACAAGTCTTCTGACCTGCCATCCGCAAGCTGGAAAACCAGGAAAGCCAGTGGTGTAATTCGGTCCAAGTCTAAAGGCCTGAGAACCAGGGGAGCTGATGGTGTAACTACTAGTCTGAGGCTGAAGGTCTGAGAACCTAAAGCGGTGGGGTGCTGGTGTATGTCCCAGAGTCCAAAGGCCCCAAAGCCAGGGGGCAGGAGGAAGTGGATGTTCTAGCTCAAGAAGAGAGAATTCACCCTTCTCTGTCTTTCTCTTCAGGCCAACAGATTGGGTGATGCTGTCACATTAGTGAGGACAGATGTTCTTCACATTGGCTATGGATTCAAATGCTAATTTCTTCTAGAAACACTCCCATGAATATGCCCAGAAAAAATTTTTTCCCAGCCATTAGGGCATCCCTTAGCCCAGTCAAGTTGAAACATAAAATTAATCATCACCAAGGGTCCTGATGCTTAGCATATAATTTTTTTCTCTTTTCATGAGAAACAAATAGGATTAACAAACTGCTCATTGTTTATTCTGTTTTTAAGGATTTATTTATTTGACAGAGGGGGGTAGAGGGAGAGAGAAAGAGAATTTCAAGCAGACTCCCTGCGAGTGCAGAGCCTGACAGAGCCGATCTCACACTCCTGAGACCATGATCTGAACAGGAATTGGGAGTCAGTTTGATGCTGAACCAACAGAGCCACCCAGGCACCCCCCCTCATTGTTTATTCTTAAATAAGTCAGTAAAATAATACATATTACACAAAAGAAGGCCTGTTGATCTTGTAAAATTTCTAAGCTATAATTTTATTTGTTCCAAATGTTGCATGTTTAATGATTCTAGGACCGGTTAGAGGAGACCTGCCCCTCATGACTCAAAAGAAGTAACAGCGTTGTGATCCGACAGCACAGTTTGAGGCCCAAGAGTTACAAAAAAGACACACCTCCTCACCACTTGGTCAAGGTCATGAGGTTTGGCTGTAGATAGTAAACAAGCCTTAAGGGTCCCGAATTGCTCAGGTGGGAAGACACACAAGATGCTCAAAACCGGGACAGAGATTAGGTGTTATCTGGGTATTTCTTGGTACCCCATTTTTGTCAGGCATAAAGGGACAGTAAAACCCTTTTTCTTGCCTAACTGTCCTAAATTTTCATCTCATTGTGATTTGAAAAATGCAAAGTAAGGTCTTGCCTAGAATGGAGAGGTGTCTCTAATTTTGAAAAGTGCAAAGTAAGGTCTTGCCTAGAATGGAGAGGTGTCTCCACTTTTGAAAAATGCAAAGC
>NC_058406.1:157432885-157509504 GCF_002201575.2 Neomonachus schauinslandi
TAATTGACCCAGTTTGCGCCACACGCACATGTCTGAATGAATCATGGCAACCAGGGGTATGGAGAGGCGTGGGACATAAGTCCTGGGGTGGAACCACTCCCATGTAAGTCATTTGGAATGGTGAGGGGTGGTTATTTAAAGGAAAGATGGTGGGCAGACAAACCTCCTGGACCACATGTGTACTTTTTCTCTCTACCTTTCTGTTAACTTGGAGAAGAAGTTCTTCTTTAGGAGATTCCTCCCTTCTTCTCTTCTTTAGTAGATCTTGTGTGTCTATTATGTGCTAGTTATTGTTAAGAGACAAGAAGAACACATAAGCTTCTAGGAAGCTTACTGTACCCAGCAAGGCAGATAGACAACAAATGACTAGTTAATTATTTAGTTTATTAATTTCAACTGTGATAAAGTTAAGAAGCAGAAGTACAGGATGTTAACACAGTGTATAGTGAGAAAGTTGGCTTAAAAGTTTAGAGAAGGCTTTCCTGAGGAAAGTATGATTGAGATATTTATTGGGATCTAAATGAAAAATAGTAGTTAACTGGGAAAAAAAAAAAAAGAATGAAGATCAGGCCAGGGAGAGGGAAAGTGGTAAAGACTCTGAGGTGGGCAGGAATGGTGATTAGACAACTAAGAGGCTAGTCTGACTGGGCTGCACTGAACATGGGGGAGAGAAACAAGAGATGGAGCTGGGCTTGAGTGGAGGCACAAGGAGCCACATCATGCAAGCTCTTGAAAAATCATGGCAAAGTCTGATTTAGAGAGACAATACTCTATAACTTCATTTATTGAGGCTGTGTAACCCAAAGGAATAAAATTAATAGTAAGAATTCTGGCCATTGGACATGTGCCCAGGGAAGACAACAACATGTCAGGATATTTGAGGGCACCTGGGTCTTACAAACTTTCACAAACTACTCCGTGTCACTGGCAGCTGACCCTGCCCAGGGCTATGGTTAGACCAGAAAGAGAGTCACTGCTGAGTGATTCTGCCATCAGAATTCCTCAGCCCAGAGCACATTCAAATTAGTTCATAAGGATGAATGACTCTGGTGAGTATATTTTAAAACTGTCCTGAAATATAAAGGCTGTCCTGCTTTTGAATTGTGAAAAATACAAAACTGCCCGGAACTATGTTCATTCAGCCCTTCGTCTTCAATCCGTTGCCAAGTTAACATCTATTCATCATTGAGTATAAGCTCAACTATCACTTCCTTTGAGAGTCTTCCCTGAAGTCCAGTCTGGATTAAAATCTATCTGCTACATACTCTTTACTGTAGTTCTCATAGTTACTAATTATGCATTTGTGTGATACTATATGAGGTTGTAATAATAACTCATCCCGTTAGACTGTAAGTGGCATGTGTAATGACTGTATCCTCCATTGTGTGGTTCAATGGTAAGCACATAGTAGGTTATCAAGAACTATTCATGAATAAATGAATAATCTCAATTTTTCCAATTTGTATTTAATCTTTCAGATTTAGTCTTAAATCTGGTGATAGTCTAAGATTGTGCTTGGTCTCCAGTTGACTTGCTCGTCATGGGCCCTCAGTAGTATTTGCTGGTAGGAATTAAATGAAGAAAAATAAATCAAGGCTGTTTTCAGAAAGCCTGAGCCATGTAACTTTCTACATATAATTTGATTAAGAGATCAAAAGCACAGTAGAACTATCCAAGTAATCTTCTTTTGAATTCCTCTCTTTGTAGAGCCACACATTCACGACCTTTGTTCCTGTCTCTGAATCCCTCTATCTGAAAAATGCCTGTTGCTGCAACCCCAGAGGGGGACGAGACACAAGGAAGCGGGACAGAACCTCTGGGCCAAATAGCAACCTCATCTCATTTGGCAAATACTGTGATATTCGTGATAGTCTATGGCTCAGCTCTTGTCTGTAAAGATCTTCTTAGACATTTTTACTTATTAACTGTTCCGTGTTTAAATGCTTGTCAATGGAGGAGTATTAAGCATGTGTGTGCATGAACACATGCGTGTACACACACACACACACACACACAGTTCTCATTTGCTGAAAATGTCTCTCATCTTTAGTTCCTGTGCTTAACCATAACCCTGATGATTTTATGTTGCCCTTTAACTTTCAGTTTCCTCCTGAATAAACAACATGTCCAGGCCTCCAGCAGTAGCTGGATAGAACTGCTCTGTGCCATGAGCAGTGAGATGTCAGTGATACAAAAATATTCAAGGCATTTTGACTTGTGACTGTTGTACGATTCTAGAAGGGGAATCTTGAAGATGAGTTGACATAGCTCCATCTGCAAACATCCCACCGGATGTTTTCTTAAGCATTCTGAACAAAGTTCAACTGCCCTTTGGGAGAGAACACACATTTCTTCCTAATTTATAATTTTTGGAATGATACCAACCAAAAAAAATCTGAAGAGCTCATTAGAGGAAAAAATGTCCAAATATAACAATACGTTACTTGCCCATTATTCCATAGAATCATATAGTTCTTTTTAAGTATCTCAGCAATCAAATACTACCATTCCTTGAGGAAGGCAGGAAACACTAGACCCATTTTGTAGCCATTGTTAAAGAAACAGGAAGGCTTTACTCTTCTGAGGCTAAGAACCTTCCTGGATGAAGGTTAACTTCTTGGAGAATGTGTTAAATTTTTCAGATCATGCAAAAAAAAAAAAAAAACCCAAAAAAACCTCAGATTATGCTTAAGAAGCAATGCAATGCATTGCAAATTTTAGCTCTGCACAGTAACAGCAGAATTCAAAGTGATTACATAAACTTTTATTTTTTTCAAATACGGTTGTCTTGTGTAGTTTTTTTAAAAGATGAAGGACCTAGTGATTTAGAAAGCCTGTAATATTCATGTAACCCAGCATGGAAAATATTTATGCCTCATTCAATTACTTTTGCAAATTTACCTTATTTTTCTTTAGGCCACTGCAGACCAGAAATGAAATGATTGACTTTATTAATATATTCACCCACAGTGAAGGAAAATTCCTTTTGATTTATAATCTCATCAACACTTGGTCCGACATTTAAAATTTTTGCAAATTGGGTTAGTGTGAAATGTTATTTCCCTATTAGCAAAGTTGAGAAATTTTTTCACATTTCTATTGGTCATCTATGTTTCCAGTGAAATGTCTGTCCATGACGTTGCATGTTTTCTTTCTGTCTTTTCCTTATACACTGGTAGAAGTATTTGCAGCTTATATAGAGTCTTGTTTAAGAAATTCTTCCCTAAATACAGCTTATAAAATTATTCTCATAGATATTTTCCAAAAGTTTTATGTTTTGTCTTTCAGATTTCAGTCCTGATTTAATACACTTGGAATTGTTTGTACATTGGGAGGTAAAGATCCATATCCATTTTCTCCATATAGATATTTGTGTAAGTACAGTGTACTAATAGTCTTTCCTTTTCCCATTTATCTGCAATGTATCTCTGCCCTGTACTTGTTTCCATGGATTTCATGTCATTTTTGAGCCCTCTATTTGGTTTCATTAGAAAATGTGTTCAGTGTTCTACTATCACCTTGTCTTATTCACTATAGCTTTAAAAATTTTTTGACATTTAATAAGTCATTTCCCTCTAGCTAATTCCTCAGGAATGTTTTAGCTCTTCTTGACCCTTTTCATATTCGATATCCATCAAAGAAAAGTCCTATAGAATTTTCACTCGATTCACACAAATTTATAGAATCAAATAGAATTGAAATTAAATTCTGTAAGCTATTGTGTCCTATACATAACCATGTTATATCTTTCCATTTATGTAAGCCTTCCTAAAAACCATTTTTAAAAGTTTGATAAATTTCTCCAAAATAGTCTTCGAGATCATTTACTAGATTTATTCCTAGGTGCTTTATATTTTCAGTTGTTATTGCAAGTAGTTTTTTTTTTTTTTAAATAATTCTTGTCTAAAATTTTCTTTCTGGTATAAAGAACTACAGTGGACTCCTGTAATAATTGTATATCAGTCTGCAAAAATCTCCAATTAATTCTAATAATAATTTGTCCATTTAGAATTCTGGGTTTTCTGTGTATATAATCACAGAATCTGAAAAATCCTTTCAAATCCTTATACATTTAATTTGTTTTATATTCTTGTGTAGTCCAGATGATCTTTGTTAATAAAAAGACATGTTTTCTTGGTTTTGTTTGGTAGTAATGTGAACCAAAATATCAAGGCCATGAAATGGTATTTGGAAGAAAAATTTGAGTCATGGATCAAAGTTATTACATTGTTGTAGAATTACTCAGGGTTCTTTTTTAATATTTTATATTTTATGACAATTTTTGTATTTTTTAAATCTAGGAATTTGTTTATTTCAGCTAGATTTTCAATATTTTGACAAAAGTTGTTTATAATATCTTTTATATCTTTGCTTCATCTCTAACTATGCCACCTCTAATTTATTATTATGAAATAATGACCAGTTTTAAGTACTTTAAATTTTTCAATATTATTTCTTCTTTGGCACATAAGTATTAATATTTTAAAGGTTTATTTTCTTTTTTATGATTTCTAAAACTGGATTTAGATAACTATGTCTATATTTAAAGATCTTTGAAGTTTGTTTTGAAATGCTATATGGGCTTGTAAATTATATGTATATAAAATATAGTAATTACATATCATTCTTGCTAAAATATATATACTTTATTTATGTTGGCAAAGAATATGTATTTGCCATGGTAGGATCCAGTGTTCTGCATATGTCTATTAAATCAATCTTATTAAGTGTGTTCAAATTTGTTACAGCCTTAACAATGTCTTGGTATATGCTTGTATATCAATATTGAGAAGTATGAAAATGTCCAATATTTACAGTGATTTGTCAATTTTTTTATGTGACTATATCAATACTTTCTCTTTATATATCTCTTTATATTTATAAAGCTTAATCATAAACACATTAACTTAGAGCTGTTATGTCACCCTTATAAATTAAATATTTACCATTATGTGATGACCTTTTTTATCATTAGTATTGCTTTTTGCCTTAAAATTGATCTTCTGTTATTAATATAGCTAAAGTAGCCTTGTTTTGATTTACATTGACATAGCATATATTTTTTATTTTTTAATTTGTTTCTTGTAAATAATACAAAATTAGATTTTATACATTATTCAGTTTAACAATCTTTGATTTTCAAGAAGAAATTTCACTGACATATGTCATATGTCATATCATTACTGATATATTTGGATCAACTTCTATCATCACATCATACTCTAATTTTTTTCTTGCCTTTTTTGGATTGAGATATTTTCTTTTTCCACCATTTTATATTTTCTCTGGTAGTTTAGAGATATAAATGTCATATCTTTACAGCCTAACTGGATTTTGGCATAGTCAAGTTTTGTCTCTGGCAGGACACCTATGCATTAATTTACTGAACAAGCCCTCTGTTTGCTACTTTGCTCTCAGCTGCAGTGAAAAGGGTCTCTCTCTTGTGGTATAAGCTTCTCAAGGGTAAGTTCCAGAATGGTGATTTGTGGATTTTATGTTCCAATGTGTGGGTTAGAAGGAGTGAAAGCCTCTTACATTCTATGGCTGTTGAAAATTAATTTGAACACATCAAAAACACCATCACAGATGGTGTTGGGTAAGCCACCAGTGGAAAACTAACATTTCCTGGTAAATTTTGGTTAAAAATCTATTGGGTTAGAATGAAGTTGGGAAAGTGGATCTAGATGAGCAGAAAAGGAGTGTCAGGTTCAGCTGATGACATTTTCCTAACCCTTCCTTGAGCAAGTCATGCATGTGTGTGGTTAGTGAGGAACTCCTGGCTTTTGAAAGAAATCTGTATTTGGTGCAGAATTCCTGCTGGTTGAGCAAATAATAGTTCACTCTACACCTGCTCAGCTTAATGGATATTTTCAATGCTTTCTTCACTGTATTGTGCTCTGGCTTTAGAAACCTGGGCTTGAGGATTTGATTGTTGATCTGTGCAGCCATTTAGTATATTCCTGGACTTGTCTCATCTGTTGCTGGCAGAACTCAGCTAGAAAGCTAGGCTCAAATTCTAAAGAGGAGGTAATGCAAGAGCCAGCTTTAAATGTTCTTTGGAGATTTTTAAAAAAGACATTTATATGTAATTTTCTGTATTGCTAAAATACACATTTCAAATGTAAATGGGGACATGGCTAAAATCATCACTAATTATTGGGATTTTAGCCTATTTTTATATCAACTTTAGAACATGCCCTGGGGTAGTATCTAGTCCTCATAACAATGTACTTGACTGTAATTATCTAATTTAGAGGATGCCTAAAAAGTAAAAGCTAGACCAATATCCTTCAATACACAATGATTAAGTCATTTTTTATACTTAACTCATATTTCTTTCTTTTGGGGGGGTATACTTGTAGACAACATATAGCTGTTTTGGTTTTTTAAGTATAGTTGACACACAGTTACATTAGCTTCAGTTGAACAGCTTAGTTATTTGACAATTCTATACGTTATGCTACGTTCACCCAAGTATAGCTGCCATCGGTCCCGTTATATCGCTACTACAGTATCATTGACTGCATTCCTTATGATCTGCTTTTTATTCCCGTAACTTACTCATTCCATCACTGGAGGCCTGTATCTCCCACACCCCACCTCCCTCCCTTCTGAGAAGAGACCATCAGTTTGGTTTCTGTATTTATATTTCTAATTCTGCTTTCTGTTTATTAATTTTTTTAGATTCCATTTAGGAGTGGAATCATATGGTATTTGTCTTTCTCAGTCTGACTTATTTCACTTAGCATAATACCCTCTAGGACCATCCATGTTGTCTCAAATGACACGCTCTCATCCTTTTTTATGGCTGTGTAATATTCCATCGTGTATGTATCCTACATTTTCCTTCTCCATTCACCTATGGATGGATGCTTAGGTTGCTTTCATGTCTTGGCTATTGCAAATAATGCTGCAATAAACATAGTGGTGCATATGTCTTTTCAAAGTTAGTGTTTTTGTTTTCCCTGGGTAAATACTCAATAGGGAAATTACTGGATCATATGGTATTTCTATTTTTAATTTTCTGAGGAAACCTCATACTGCTATCCACAGTGGCTGTGCAATTTACATTCACCAATAGGGCATGAAAGTTCCTTTTTCTCCACATTCTTGCCAACACTTCCTGTTTCTTGTCTTCTTGATTTTAGCCATTGTGACAGATGTGAGGTGATATTTCATTGTGGCTTTGATTTGCATTTCCCTGATGATTAGAGATATTGAGAATCTTCTCATGTGTCTGTTGGCCATCTGTATGTCTTCTTTGGAAAAATGTCTTTTTGGTCCTCTGTTCCCTTTTTAATCAGATTGGTTTGGTTTTTTGGGTGTTGAGTTGTATAAGTTATTTATATATGTTGGATATTAACCCCTTATTGGATATATCATTTGCAGATATCTTCTCCTATCAGTAGGTTTCCTTTCTGTTTTGTCGATGGTTTCCTTTGCTGTGCAAAGGCTTTATATTATTTCTTTATCATCTAATATACAAATCTACATGCTGATGATCTTTAAGACAGATACTTTAAAACCCACTCCCTGAAAACATCATAGGAAAATTAACATATGCATGCTATTTAATACTCTCTAAAATTATTGGGGTTAATGTCCTCAAATATCATTTTTGCTATGTCTCATCTGAACCTTTGAAGTTTAAATCCATCCAATGCTCATAAAAGTATAAGCTTAGGCTTTTAGACTTGAGTCTTTAACTCGCAAATGACCTAAACCATGTAAACCAGCGTTTCTTGATATGTGAGCTATGGAATAATAGTATCTAGGAATATTCATACATGTTAATTACCCATAAAAATTTCAGTTTTTACATAATTTTGGGAAATTCTGTATTAAACATATCTAAACAGAATTCTTTATTGAAATGCTGTAATATGCTAAAATGTCCCATGGTTCTAGATAGCATTCAGGCAATATTTTATCCAGTCCCTACAGAGGGCCAGGAATAGCACTGTGTTTTGCCTAAAGAGATGTCAACAAATCTGGCATGGTTTCTGTCCTCACAGAGTTTTTAAAGTAATGGGAAGAGAGAGATTAAACAAATAAAGGCATAAGTATTTAGATTGCAATAAATTGTGTTATGAAGAGAAAGAATAAGATGCCATAAGAATGAATGAGTACCAATTTAATTGGAGGACAGATTTAGGAAAGGCCTCCAATAAGAAGTGAGAGTCAAGCTGAAGCAAAAAGAAGTAAAAATTAGCCAGATAAAGAGTGAACAGCAAATCCAAAGGCTTGACACAAAAGAAAGTTTGCTACCTGGGAGGAAGAAATGGCCAATGTGGTTAGGACACAGCAAACAAGAGGCCCAAGATGAAGCCGAAGAAATAATGAAAGGTAAATTCACGCAGAATCTTAGAGGCCATAGAAAAGATGATTTTTATTTTAAGTACAAAGGATTTTGAGGAGGGTACTGGTTTAAAATAGTATTTTCCTGAAAAAAAAAAATGTAGTACTGCATTTACCTTTCCCCAACTGTATTTGACCACGGAAACATTTTGATGAGAAATTTCCTGGGAGTAGTATCTTTGGAAAACACACTGACAATACTTTTAGAAATCCCACTTTTAACCAAGGATTGTGTGCTCAGATTGTAAGCATCAGAAAACAGTAAAAGAGACTTTACCAGTTCAAATATATTTATCAGTATCAGAAACATTCAGAAGTAGGGCCACCAACCTGGATGGATTTGGGGCTCAAATGTTATTAGAACTCAGTTTCTTTTCATCTATCAGCCCTTCCTGTCCCTCTTTTGGTTTTATTCTGAGGTTCCATAAAATGACCTGAGAAGCTGCAGGATTTTCCACTGTGGTGGCAAGATGGTTGAATCATCTCCTTACATGCATCTGGTTTGCATGCCAGTGGGAAAGGAGCCCCTTTCACAACACTCCCCTGAAATCCATTGCCTCTTGCTACATCTCCCTGAGGTGCCCATCTGGGAACCAATCACCAAAGTAACCATAGTAATAGGATATGTTGAACAGTTTAGGCCTAGGTAATCTGCAGCCATGACTATTCAGATTCCCAGACATAAATCTAGGATGTATACTACTGGAAAGAACGATGCTGGGGAGGCAAATAGCAAAACTCCAGTATGGGCTTTTATTTGTTTTTAAGTTACTGTTATAATTTATGTGGATATATTCATGTTTGAAATAATCATGTTATATTTCTTGTTAAAAGTATAAATAGGCAATGCAATTAAGTTTCTAAAAGAGCATGAAAACAATGTGCCGTTTGTTGGTTCTGGGTGGTTACAGAAAGTAGAAAAATTATGCAATAATGAAAGAGGATACTTCTGTTATTACTACTACTAACAATTCACCTTTGTGACTTTCTTTTTTTTTTCTTTTTTTGGTCCTTCCCATCTACATGAAAATTATTCTACCTAGAAAAGTGAATCACTAAATAATGTCATGTATTTCATTTAAATTATTGTCTGTAGCCCTTTCACTGTGTGCTTCTAAATACTATACCTTTCACTATAAGCGCCTTCTTGTACGTGTGCGTATACACACACACACATAAACACACATAATGTATATGTGTGTATATGTAATATACAAGCCTTTAAAAAATACACATCTTGAGGATTATAAAAGATGATTTTATGGTTAGATTCTTTAATCAAAATGTTCTCTAGAGAACTTTTAAGATAGTAATAACTATTGGAATTTGTAAGAGGCAGTCCAACTTCTGAGCATGTAAAATAAATTTTAGGAGTGTAAAAGGGAAAAAATGCTCTTGTATGAGAAGATAATATGGTCTGAGTGATCAAAACAGACTGAGATAAACTGTGGAGCCTGCATAAAAACTACAGGTCAAGGAAAAGCTATGACCCTTACAACATCAACTAGCAACATATTTTTAGTCTTACAGATGGTGGTTAACACTTCTGGTCATTTATACTTTGTTCCTCATTTTATGACTGTCGTCTAAAAATAGTTGGGGCCATAACAGGGCAGGAATTGTCAGAGAAGATTTTGTGGATAAAATGAGACTTTGGGGGATTTTTTAAAAGGGGGTGCTGGAAGTGCATGGTAGAGAATCCTAATAGAAAGTCAAATAGAGGGGAAAAGAGTTTGGCAAACGGAATCCAATTGTTCCCACCTCGGTAATAGGTCCTATTTCCCTCAAATCCCAAGAACGGTCCCACAGCAAATTCTTAAGGATTTCCAGATTGTTAGACAACCAAGGATAGATTGTAATTTCTGATTTTATTCTGGCTATTTGTGTCCCTCTAAATTCCCCTGTCATCCTGGAGAAAGAATAGAACTAGATTTGTCTTTAGAAGTGAAGAGAAAGGCAAGTATGTTTTTTTAAAAAATTAGTTCTTTTGAATTCGGTGCCTAGGTACAGCAGTTTGAAAACAGGTGGGTTTTAAGCATATTTATGTATATAAATGTACTTTTGTACTTAGAAGTCATTGAGTATTAAAATTGAATATAATATATTCATCATTTATCCTGTGACATTTCTTTTTTGGTTGATATACTCTTGTAAAAGTCCAAATTTACAAGAGTTTATCCCTAAAATCTAAAATTTGCAAAGATTTTATTTTTAGGAATCTAAAGTATCTTTAGACTTTGTAAATAAAGGGATTGGTAAACAACTAATTGTCACATGGTTCCATGAAGTAAATAAAGCATCTTTGCAAATTCTATAAGAATCATTTTATTAGTGTAACTGCTGCAATTATTTTCTAAACTATACAAAATCCCATGCATAATGTTCTGGTAATATAATGCAATGCTTTTAAGAATTAAGATACATTAATTCAAGCCACATATAAATAATGGTCTATTTTCTGAATGAGTCCTGAAAAATTAAGTATTATGCCATGTTTATTATTTGTTTTAAATGATAGATTCTTGGGGTGCTGGCTGGCTTAATCGGTAAAGCATGTAATTATTGATCTCAGGGTTGTGAGTTCAAGCCCCATGTTGGGGGTAGAGATTAGTTAAAATTTGAAAAATTCTGGGCTCCGTGCTCACTGGGGGTCTGTTTGAGAGTCTCTTTCTCCCTCTCCCTCTGCCCCTCCCCCCTCTAAAATAAATAATTATTTAAAAAATTTAAAAATTCAAATGATAGATTCTTGCATTCTGTATACGAAAGAATACTAACATTTACATATGTTTAGCTAATTAAATTATGCTAAGGTGTTACACTAGTGTAAAAATGTTTTTGTTTTGTTTTGTTTTTAAATTTTTCTAAAAGATATTTATTTATTTGATAGAGAGAGACAGGGCAAGCAGGGAAAGGGCAGAGGGACAAAGAGATTCCCTGTTGAGGGGGGAGCCTGATGTGGGGCTCTATCTCAGGACCCTGAGATCATGACCTGAGCCAAAGTCAGACACTTAACTGAGCCACCCAGGTGCCCCTAAAAATGTTTTTTAACAGACACCGACATATTAAAACTTTGTCAATGCCATATACTATAAATCATCAGATATTATTAAACTAACAATGCTAAATTTTTAAAGAATTTTCCAATTAGGTTAATAACCATGAATCTAGTTGTTTAGAAACATGGCTTATTTTTTTTTTAGCTTTATTGAGGTATACTTGACAAATAGGCATTGTATATATTTAAGATATGCAAATAATGTTTTGATACATGTGTGTATTGTGAAATTAACACTACACTCAAGCTAATTGCATATCAATTACCTCACATAGTTACCATTTTCTTCCTTTCTTCTGTGAAGATCTTATGAACATGTAAGATCTACTCTCTTAGCAAATTTTAAGTATATGATACAGTTATTGCTAATTATAGTCATCATGTGGTATCCTTGCTTCTAGATTCCACATACAAGTGAGATCATACAGTATTTGTCTTTCTCTGACTTTTCACTTAGCATAATGCTCTCAAGATCCATCTGTGTTGGTACAAGTGCCACATGATTTTATTAAAACAAACGAACAATGAGAGGATTATGAAGAAAGCTGATTTATATAATGGCTAGATTCACATTAAAGTAGAACTCAAGAATTCCAATATTTTTTTCTCTTGATTTTTGTAACAATGTGGGTAGCCTCTTAAAAACATAGGCCATGGGCTAGAACATTACGTTTAGTTGATATATGGGTAAAACAGAAAAGGTATATCCTTGTCCAGTTTACCTCCCCTACCTTTTAAGATTCTACATGGCATGTTCTATTCGGTTCTCTTCACAATTTCTGTGAGCTCCTGCCATCCCAGCCTGGGCCTGTGTTCTAATCTCTATCAGCCACAGCGTAACTGATTCCTCCTAGTTTCAGTAAACCTACCTTCTCCACACATGGAAATGGACTTACCTACCTATAATCCAGTTCCCAGAGTCCTCAAACTAGCAGTGTTGGTGTCAAATCAAAGGAAACTCAGCAAAGTTAGAACAGTGAACTTTACTTTCATGATTGCCACCTCCCATCCAGTCTCCAAATGCACTAAATCATGCTACCTTATCACCAAAAAACAATGTAAATATTATTTCTAAGCACTGATGTTTTTTCTCTCCAACATCTACATTGTTCATTCCTTCCTCTCCACCTTCATTAAGGTGTGCTGATCTCCCATCTTGATTACTACAGTTTACTTTTTAAACTGAATTGTGTAAGACTGATGAATCACAGACTTGTACCTCTGAAACAAATAATATATTAGATGTTAAAAAAAAAAAAGAAGATAGTAGGAAGGGAAAAATGAAGTGGGGGGAATCAGAGGGGGAGACGAACCATGAGAGACTATGGGCTCTGAGAAACAAAATGAGGGTTCTAGAAGGGAGAGGGGTGGGGGGATGGGTTAGCCTGGTGATGGGTATTAAAGAGGGCACATATTGAATGGAACACTGGTGTTCTACGCAAACAATGAGTCATGGAACACTACATCAAAAACTAATGATGTAATGTATGGTGATTAACATAACATAATAAAATAAAATTTTGAAAAATCAAATTCTTGTATCAACCCACTATTATTAATTATTGGTCTTTTTATTTTGGAAAACATGAAATCCTCCACCTTGGAATCTTATACTGTTTCCAATTACTCTTTTCAAAGAGTTCTACTTTTCTAAAATTAGGATGGATACACTAAAGAGTGCTTATATGAGATATGGATTTGTAAAAGTAAAAGTTTTTACATAGAATTAGTTAGGATTCTTCTCACTGTGAAAGATGAAATTAATTAAAACTGTCTTAAGTTAAAAAAAACACTTCATATATGGCTAGATCAAGAGGCTCAAACAATATGAACTGAACTCCATCTTATTCTATTCTTTCACTTTGGCTTTCTTCTGTGTTGGCTCAAGGTTCAGAAAGACTCTTCTTGGCAGCTGCCACCAGCTTCAACTTACAATTTATCTTTTCAGCATTCTCCTCAATGATTCCAACAAATGTCTTAAAATTGAGTCTCATTGGCTGTGATTGGGACACATGCTATTCTTGAGCCCATCACGATGACCAGGTGACTTCAGTGCTCTAATTGGCCATATCTTGTTTACATGCCACCCCTTGGATCTAAGGGTAGAGATATCTTCTATAGAACCACATGAACTGAAGTGGAAAAGGGGGGACTTTTAAAAAATTAGAGTACTATTTTGAGAATCCAAAAACAATAGATATGAACTATATATGAGAGGAGGAAAAATATACAGGCATTATGTCAATAGGAAGTATATATAAAATATAAACAAGTAACCGTGAAGCTCAGTACATCATGACATAGTCTTGGAAATATTTGACATTAGATAGTAATTACAGAGGAATTTTTTTTTACAAATATATAATATTTAGGCTTATTTGGAGAATCACCAAAAAGAGATGAAAGAATTTCCCATGAGACCTCTCTATAAGTGTTTTTTTTTTTTTTTTCAGGATCCACTGATCCCTTTCCCTCTAGAAATGGGCAGATTACCTCAAAGCACAAGCATATTCATAATATTCATAATAAGCCTCAGGATGTCATCAAACTGTTCACAATTATACATTTTTTGCTGTCTTCTCCTGTAATATCTTTCAAAAGTGTCATTAATGGGATACTTAAGCTTCTTAATATATGTTCGAATAATAAGGAACTTATGAAGGAAAAATGAATAACAAAGATAAATGATTATGATCTGTAATTAAAATCTCTTTCAGGTAGCAGGGTTGCCTCTAAGTTAAAAGCAAGTGAAATTCACAGCCATGTGCAGCAGCTGCTTTTCCTGAAGTCAGATATAATTAGCAAAGTCATAATTACGGTTGGAAAAGGCAACTACTCTTATTGAAGAGTGCCCAGACCCAGACACAACTGTATCTTGTGGAGAAAGAACAGGATCATGAATGGCGATGGTGAACAAGAATACCTAACTTAGTTTAGGAAGATTAGTCTATAAGTCTAGAGACCTGGCTTCTGGTCCTGATTTATTAATTTGCCATGTGATATTAGCTAAGGTCTTTACCTATCTGGGCTTCAGTTTTCTCATTTTTAAAATGTGTGTGTGTGTGTGTGTGTGTGTGTGTGTGTATGATTTCTGTTTTCTAAATTCACTTCTAAGTGCTGAGATTCTATAATCCATTAGGGTGAGGAGAGATTAAGGCACATGGGTCAGATGAACACTTTTGAGAACCTACAAGTTGTGTCCATGGCAGTTGCTGTGGTCTAAAATAAGTAGAGCAGAAGGGTTCCATGCCTGAGAATAGAATGGCATCAACAACAATGGCAGCCAGGATCACCAAGAAATCACTCCGGGAGAAGGGAGTTCTCCCTCCTAAATACACATATCCCGACGTGACAAGAGAGGTAGACAGAGTTGGAGAAAGCTGGTGGTTTTCATGACCACCTGTGAAACTCCTTTCCTTAGAAACTGAATTGTTCCTTCCTACCACGAACCCCTCCCATCAACGGGATTGTAGCAAGGAGCAATGTGTCCTCAGGTACTAGACCAGCTGTGGGCTCATGAGCCAAAGTGCACTAACAGAGCTTTTCCTCAGAGATTTGGATATGGCATGTAAAGAGATGAGTAATTTTTCCCTCTCGAATGTCTGACCCTATAACCCTTGGGAGACGGTAATGGTCATAACTTCCACCATATGGCCAAGATAAGGGGAATCGACTAGAAAGGAGGAAATAAGGATCAAGTGGGGGTTCAGAAAGGTGAATAGATGAGAGACAGGGGAGTCCAGCTGGCTGTGAAGTTCCTCTTCCAGTTCTTCCTGAGACCCAGTGGCATTCTTGTCCTGGGGTTCTATGAGACACCCCAGTATTATTTTGAATGACTATTAATGAATTGGGTTTTTTTTTCCTTAAATTAATTTGAATTAGTTCTGACTCTTACCAGCTGATGGGAGCTGGAGTCAAATATATGTTTGATTAAAGGTTAAGCTTTTAATATTTTCTGTGACTATTGGGGTATTTTTGTTAACGAATTATTAGATAATAGGTATTAAACATAGATTATCTTCTTTAATGCCCCTTTTGAAGTAGGCAATAACATCCCTTTTGTCGAGATGAATAAACTGAGGTTTAAAAGATTTTTCTTTTTTTTTTTTTAAGATTTTATTTATTTATTTGAGACAGAGAGAATGAGAGACAGAGAGCATGAGAGGGAGGAGGGTCAGAGGGAGAAGCAGACTCCCCGCCGAGCAGGGAGCCCGATGCGGGACTCGATTCCGGGACTCCAGGATCATGACCTGAGCCGAAGGCAGTCGCTTAACCAACTGAGCCACCCAGGCACCCTAAAAGATTTTTCTAACTCACCCTGAGTTGGATAGCTATTAAGTGGCAAGAATGCTTTCAAACAGACTTCCATTAGTTGGATTCCGACTTCAATCAGTTTAACCGCAGGTTCTTGCCTTTAACCACTATTTCATAAGATTAGGTAAGATATGAGTTGCTACTGGGAAATCTGAGATAGAGAAAATGTACAGAATACTAATTTTCCTAATACTTTCTAATTCCCCAGGAAAGGAAATCAATATGGTTCTGAGTCAGGAATGGAGATATGAGGAGAAAGTGGTCAGTGTTTAGGGAAACCCGGTATCAAAGTTTATCTTGTTATGTCAGATTCTGTAATTCTAAAAATTGGAGACTTCATGGAATTGTTAAGGAAAGGAAATTATGTAAGAGTTAGTCATTTAGAAGTGAAGCCTGTGCATCACTGGCTGGTATTTACCAGTGCCACAGGTCAAAAACTACCACTTCAAACAGTGGATTCTCCCTCAATGAATTTCTCCCAGGCTGTAGGACCTTATAACTTTTTTCAAGTCCAGCAATGTTGCCTTCATAAGTATTTTTAATCACAAACATTCAGTTGGCCACAAACACATTCCTGTACAATTCCTTCATCTGTGTCTTCTAAAGAGTGAATTGAACTGTTAACTTACTTTTAAACAAAACTGAATAGTTGAAATGTCTGACTGCTTCCTATCAGTATAAAAATATGAATTTGTACAACAGCTGCAACTCATTTCAGCTGGATTAAGTTTTACCCAAAGAAGGACAAAAAAAAAAGTTGTCTGTAACAAGGGAAGACTAATGTTCTCAATGGAAAGAATGAATATACTCACAGATTTTAATGTTGGTTAACATAAAAATGGCTTTGAAGATTAAACGAGAAACATCCTTTCTATTATGATTAATCATATTTCTAGATGATCAGTAGTATACTCTGGTTTCTCTTCAGATCGTATAAATCTTTCGCCTTTTACTAGATGATCAGTAGTGTCAGATCATAAAGATTGTAAAATTACTTAGGAGTAGGATTTGAAGTACACTACAAAAATTCAATAGCAGTAACTATAAAATAGTTGATCAAATTTTATAAAATGTCATGCTGCTTCATAAGAGATGGTAAAAATATGCCTTTGAGGTCTTTTTTCATTAAGAGCCTTTACAATCTTTCTCCATGAATGAACTAATTGGTATCTTTTCGACTGACCAAAGTTTATAACAATATTAAATAGATATAAAATATTTTATAAGCACTCATAACTCACCACTTCAAATTAACAACTCTCTCAAGCATGCGTGGTGCTACAGCAGTAATGGGAGTGAGGCTGGACCTCTCAGGGCTACTATCTGGGCTGAGTCATGGATTCCATGGTCAATACTTGCTTTTTAAATTCATACCTGGACATTCTCAGCCCACATAGAGATGATCAATTTCCTAGTAGCCAATCTGTTTATCAAATCATTCAATAAGTCATTCAGGAAGCATGGCACAGAGGATGAGAGAAATGAATCAAGAACCAGCTGCCAGGTGTGAACCTTACTTAGCTCTCCCACTTGGGCATATGGCTTAACCATCATGCAACTCAGGTTCATGGTCAGTCAAATAGTGGTAATACTAATTCCAACCTCATGGGATTGTTATGAAAATAAAAAATAAATCATTAGAAAATCCTTAGGGCAGTGCCTGGTATTGTAGTAAGCACTATGGAATTGCTGAATATAAAAATGAAATTCACCGATTTGTGCCAGTAATATTTATTACATGCCTACCAAAGGTCAGGCACTGTGGGGTGCTTGAGATTGATACGGTACCTGCCATCACGGAATTTACATTCTAGATGGAGAAGGGAGACAATAAAAAAGTAAGCAACTAAATAGACAAAATTATTTCCGATACTGATAATTTTCACAAAAAAATAAGCTGGGTGATGAAATGAGATTTGAGATGGGGAGATGGGGAAACAGGTTTGGTTAGAGAAGCTTTCTTTAATATTTGAGCCAGGGACTGAAGGATGAGAGGGAGTGAGCCATGTGGAGCACAGAGAGGAGAGCCAGAAGGATGAGGGAGAATAACCTAGTATATGTGGAGTTTTGTTAGAGAAGAAGGGTGAGAGCACAGTAAGAAGTTGGAGAGCCAGGGAAGGAGCTGATGATATACGACCTGGAAGGTCATGCTAAGGAGTTTTGATTTTATTTTTAAAGAGAATTTATTTCTATTATGGCTCTTTTGGTTACAAGTGAATACATTTCACTTAAACAATAGGATAAAATGTTGCCTATAATCAAAACATATTCAAGAGCTAAATCTGATCCATGCAGAACTGGATCATCCAGACCTTCAATAATGACTTCAGGATAGTTTATGTTTCTCCCTCTCTGTCTTTCTCTACTTTGGTTCCTCTCTTAGGCAAGCTTTTCCCTTAATACAAACAGATGACCATTAGCATCTCCATACCAACACAGTTTTCAATAACTGTAGTGAAAATACCTCAAGATAACTTATTGTTCTGGATTGTCAGGAACTCATTTTGGAACCAATCTCTTTGACTCTGATCTGTTGTGCCTGAGTGTCTCCCCAATATCTAGAGCCAAAGGGTGGGGTCAGTCTCACAGGAGCAATATAGAGAGAATGGAGAGGAGGGCTTTTCCAAAGGAAAACTGACGTACTTCTAGCAGAACTGGAAAGTGATGGATTCTGGGCAAGTAAACACAGAAGACCTCTATCAGATATTTGACTGACATCCACTGAAATGTATTTCACCTCCATAAAACTTCTTTATGTTTTGGCATCTATCTCTACTAGCATCTGTGGAAGAAGGCAAGTTCTCATCTGTTGTTGCAGGCATGGGTCCGTGCATACTCTATCCTTTTGGCTCCTAAGAGAAGTTGATCTTCTCCGGGGTACTTCTGCACTCTTCTGAGGACAAGAAAAATTTTCTGATTCTCTCTGATACCATAAAACCTTGGGGGATCTTCTGCCTTAACACTGTAGTGCTGTCTACTCTTCTGCTGTGACCACCCCTGATGTGAAAATCGCAGAAGGTTTCCCGCCTCCTTAGGCTCCCTCAGAGCCTGGGAACATATAATCTGCCTTGTTGATCCTACTAAATCTTTTTTGGAATTGAGACAATATGGAAAAGATGGCATGAGATGCTCCTTCAGAAAACTACCCAACCTGTGTTCTACTGCTCTTTTGCAGACTCTTTTTCTAACTCAGCTCTGATTTTTTAAAGCAACTTTAGGGTAGAAAAATTGGCTTATATGCATTCTTCTGAACTCTGTTGGTTATATACACCAATTTGAATTTCATAAAGGAAAAGCCAGGCTTCTGGAACATAAAAATCCTTTATCATATCCTATACCTTTTGCTTAGCATTTTTAAAAATTTTGTTTTGTTTTTTGAGAATTGATTTTTCTTTTCCCTGTTGCGTGTGACTTCCCTTTCCCAAGGCAGTGACCCTAATCCATACATGCGGATGTCTGAATGCCCCTCTACTGATAAAACACTGTGTGCTCCAAATCCATTGTCAATCTTCCTGGGAGAGTGATGGATATACAGGGACAGGGTTGGTGTTTCTGAACCCTGTTTTCCAGGTGACCACTTACCTTGTTTATATCTTTTCCTAAGACAGAATTTCCAGGAGCTCTTCCAATAAACAACATAAAATTCAGTTTTTGACTGTAATCAACAAAAATGTACTGTGGCTATTTTAAGCAAAAGGGTTTACTTGGATCACATCTGGGGCTCACAGATGGAATGGCATACAATAGGAATTTAGGCAGTTTGTCACCCCTATAGTGGTAAAGAATAACCTCTGGCCCTAACTCATATCCTTGCATTCTTTACTCAGGTCCAGGGAGAGAGCATCTCATTAGCCTGGCTTAGATCACATTCTACCCACTACATGCACAGGGGCATGGAAAGAGGTTCTCTGATTCCCCATGACTCAGTAATAGAAAGCAGAAACTACTTCCCACCAAGACCATATGCAATGGGGAAAGGAAAACTCCTAGAACGGAAATCTAGGTGGGGTTAGGAATGGCAGAACTTCTGGACAGGTAAAATGACTCAGCCCATTGCCACAATTCTATGATTCTATATTTTATATAGAATATTGTCTAGGGCTAGAGATATCACTAAGGTACTATTAGAGAATACTACTAGAGCCTGTTTCTAAAGATTAAAAACAGAAAAGCAATCCCCATCCAAATCCTTCCATCAAGAAAGAACTTTTTAGACTATTTATTTCATTCCTCTTCCTATGCAAAGCATGCTTTGAAAATGCATAGTTTTGTGTAGATCTAAACTACAGTTCCATGTAAACTTGCCCACAAATGCGTTTCCATTAAATCTGGACAGCCTGCACCCAATGGTGAGGAACATGTAGAACTCTGTTTCCCTAGCTTGAATGATTTCTTTTTTTTTTTTTTTAAAGATTTTATTTATTTATCTGAGAGAGAGAATGGGAGACAGAGAGCACGAGAGGGGAGAGGGTCAGAGGGAGAAGCAGACCCCCCGCTGAGCAGGGAGCCCGATGTGGGACTCGATCCCGGGACTCCAGAATCATGACCTGAGCCGAAGGCAGTTGCTTAACCAACTGAGCCACCCAGGCGCCCCTGAATGATTTCTTTAACAGAAGATCCCTTTAGATCTTATTTGGATGTAGACCAACAAATTCATTCAGCCAGCTCAATACCTACTAGATAGATATGTCATTGGATTGGCTGCATGTTTTTTGATAGGATTCAAGTTGTATGGTTTCTTGTGTTTCAAGTCATATGGCTTTTAATAAAAATAAAACATCATTATCATCTTCAGTAATTATTGAATACTATCTTCTAGGAATTTTACTCAGCACTTCAAATGTGGTTCCATTTAATCCTGATGACCACCTTATGAGGTTATACATTATGTTATGTTTTGAGATATGTATTGTTATTGTTATTATCATCCCCACTTTATAGGCCTTATAAACAGCTTATAAGTGGTGGGCCAAGTCTTCCAATCCAAGTATGTTTATTCAAGAGCCCATTAGGCATTGCAATCCCGAAAGTGATGAACTGGACTGTACATTTGGGCAAGGGATGCTTTATCAAATTTAGCTTTGTAACCAGAATGTAAACTCGTGAGACTGATGATAGCACTCCAATATGCATTGAGTTGTTTTGTTGGAAGAAGGATTTTTGCACTAAGCTCACCAAGACACTCTTACTATATCATTCAGTTTTACTTTCTTCCCAGTGCTTCTCCAATTTGAAGAGAGTTGAAGAGAGCAAGGACTTAGCCTATATTTTTATAGCTATTTTCAGGGCATCTTAAAAGATTGACTGACCAATGACAAGTGCTCAGTGAATATTCATTGGATGCTAAATTTGCATATTGAATCTCAGCCACAACAATAAGCACTGCATCAGATATCCAGATGAAATAAAAATCAGACCATGGTCCCCTGGGCAATGTAATCTATTTTCCAAGTTCTTTCCTTTTTGTGTTTATTTGTATGTTTCTGGGCACTCTATATATGTGTGTGTTTGTGTGTGTGTGCTTGTGTACTAAAGGACGTTTAATGAACTTCCATGTCTGTGGGGAATACTCAGAGTATTTCCTCCAGCTTTAGTAGCATGAATCTGAAATGTGCCACAGACAAATATTTAAAGCTCCAATTGCCTTTGAAAATTATTTAAAAGGACAACATATAAAGGTAATTAAAAAATATGAGCGGGCGCCTGGGTGGCTCAGTTGGTTAAGCGACTGCCTTCGGCTCAGGTCATGATCCTGGAGTCCTGGGATCGAGTCCCACATCGGGCTCCCTGCTCAGCGGGGGGTCTGCTTCTCCCTCTGACCCTCTTCCCTCTCGTGCTCTCTGTCTCTCATTCTCTCTCTCAAATAAATAAATAAATAAATAAATAAAAATAAAATAAAAAATAAAAAAATAAAAAATATGAGCCCTCAGTCTGGCGGCCTCCGTTAAAATCTCTATAAACTCTAATTTTCTAATTATTTACTATATTCTTTAAAGACAGCTAGAGAGGAAACACAAGCAGGGAGAGTGGGAGAGGGAGAAGCAGGCTTCCCGCTGAGCAGGGAGCCTAATGAGGGGCTCGATCCCAGGACCCTGGGATCATGACCTGAGCCAAAGGCAGACACTTAACTGACTGAGCCACCCAGACACCCTATATTCTCTTTTATGTTTCTCATGTAAATATTAGAATTTTCTTTCCTTTGCTTGCAATGTTAATATGCTTTGTATCATTTTCTCTTATTGTACTGGCTAGGTCCTTCAGCTGAATGTTGCATAGGAGTGGCAATAGCTAGAATCCTTGTCCTGTTCTTGATTTTAAAGGGAATGTTTTAAAATCAATTATAGTTGTTACTGTATATTTTTGTTAGATGTTCATTACTAATTGTGCCCATTATTTATTTAATTCTTCTTAGCTCCAAGTGTACACTTTATTGCCTGCCCTGTGAAAATGGAGATGGGCCCTATATTTTTCCTTTGACCACTGGCGTGAGTTAAACTTTGAAAGCACAGGGCAGTAGAGAGATACTACAGGAGGGTCTCCTTCTTTCCTATCTCCTTGAACAACTTCTATGAAATCTTTCATTTTCTCTGCCTTTGCCTTAGATCTCCACCATCTTTAATTTGGGTCCTAACAAAGGCTTTGGCCTTACCCAGATCGTTTCTCCCCTTAGCCACATACCTATTCAAGTTAACATTCTAAAACATTAGCTTCAGATAGTCCTCTCTTTTCTTACATGGTGATATTCCTGAAATTTTACCGAAGTCAAATATGTGCAAACCACCAATGGAATTATGGATTATAAGGAAAATCTCTTCCTGGAGGATGAAAGATTGATCCGAAATTGCAAATTACAGTTCACCTTTTAGACAGGGTTGTTAAAAATGTATAACTAACATGTCATGCATATCCTTTTACTTTGTTCCTTTCCTTCCTAATTACTAGTGTAGTCAATGAGTTTAGGTTCAATGAGTCCTTATGTTTAGCCTAATGATTCCCATCTTTATCTCGAGTTTATTAAGTTCATGAGATCTTTGCTTGTTATCACTAAGGTCAGCACTTTTTGGGTAATATTTCTATTTGTAAAATAATGAGTAAAAGGCAATAAAACTACAATTTTGTTTCAATTTCTGTGCTAAGATGCTGACGTAAATTATAGAGTGAGCACTACCGTTGAAAGGTAATGTATTGGATGGGGTACAGCACCTAAGTTTAGAACATCAGAAGCAATTTTAGGGTTTTCAAACATAATGTCTGAATGTGAGTGAGCATTGTTGAAAAATATTAAAATGGTCAAAGGCCCAATTAAAACAAACTTTTAGTGTTTCTTCATTCCCTTAAAAACAAATCTGAACGTCTGAGCATGCTGTCAGATCATCTAAAATTCCAGCTTAGTTTTCAAGCTGGAGCTCTAACTATTCTCCCTCTTTCAGAGCCTCACCATTCTCCAGTGTGCTTGGTTTTCATGACTGTTTCTATTAGTCAGGACTTGCCATCAGTCTGGCTTTACCCTCTCATCTTCTCTTCTTTCAAAGTCACACTAATTTTTCCAAGTCTCTTGGAAATACTAACTCCAACATGAATCCTCTCCCTTAAGCATCCCCAGAACAAACTAATGTTTCCTCTATGTTCCCAGAATATTTTGATTATTTTTTTGAAACTGTATCTTCTGACTGGCGATAACCATACCAGCATGGGGTACAGGATAAGTCCCATCTCCTTTTCAGATTTCAACTAAATAATAATTAAATAGCTTGAGTCATCATTTAACCTCTTCCAACAATTTCCTCTTGTTCCCAGGATCTACATTCTAGAACAATTCTAAGAATAATAAAAGTTCGAATAACCGTTGACACTTTGGTAGTGCTTACAACATGTGCTTTGTATACATTAACGCATTTGCTGATGACAGCAACCCTAGGTATTAATATAGCAGGAAACTGAGGTACAGAAAGGTCACACAACTGGCCTTGATGGCCTGGGTGCATTGCTTTGAGCCTTATGAAGAACAAAGCTGCAGGCAAAGGGTGAAGAAACTAGTTTCGTAAGAGACTCTGAAAACCAGGGTGGCGTAAGCAGCCTTGGGACTCAGGTGACATGGTGTGGCACAGAATGAGAAAGAGAGACTCTCTTCTCCCTTCTGAGTGGACCTCATCCTGGCTTCAGAGCAGTGAGGATTCAGGGAAAGACAGTGGCTCAGCTATTTTGGAGTGTTCCATTTGGACAGCAGCGGAAGCCAACACTCAGCACATTTATTGACCTTCTGGTGGAGCACAGTGCTGACACCAGAAAGGCTTCAGACGTGGAGGATACTGATGAGGGAAAGCACTGGAGGGTTAAATATTTGGGGGGTAGCTCTCTCTAGGGATAACAAAAAGTGACCGAGACTTGGATAAACTCTAAGTCCTCCCCTTATGAGGCACTGGGCAAGAGATACTGAAATCTGTGTTGTGATGATGAATGAGACTCCAAAGTGCCTATGATTTTGTGAAGCCGAGAACCACTTTGGATACAAAGATGATCTTATCTAGTATCCCCAGTTAGCTTTCAAGATAGGCATTATTATTTCCATCTGAGGTGTTTCAGAAACTGGAACTCAGAGAAATAAATAACTTACTCAAGACCAGGATTCTTGTAAGTAACAGAGCTGGGATTCAAACCCAGCTATTTCTGACTCTAAAGTTCACATTCTCTCCACTGTGCATACTGTCTTCCTGTTATGATGAAAAAACAAAAAGAAATACTGTTGTGTCTTCTGTTTGACATACACAGGCAAAGCATTCCTTTCTCAGTACTTGGCATTTCTCATGACCTAGAAATTAGAATTCATTGATATTTTTATAAAATGAAATCCCCAGTGAAGAGTTTTAGCCTCACCCAAGTTAGATAAACCTCAGTGTGCTGCTATAATCTGATGATTCTCAATGTGGTTTCCTTTAGAATACGTGAGTTCAGATGCAGCCATCATTTTTAACGTGTGAATAAATGTGTATGTATAGCACAGTTGTTCACTCTCAGGTCATATGGCGTACAGATAAGAGCGAGACCCTCCGTTTCCCACAGTACACAGGCCAGCCTCAGAGAAGTATTTTTTTAATGTTTACAACAAAAGTGTTTCCCAAGAGATGATATTCCTCATAAATTTGTACGTTATCCTACTTAAGAAATTCTTTGAACATCTTCCTTTATTAAAAAAAAGTTAAATTGTGTCTCAATCATGAAAAGGAGAGAGGGCATTATATATCAATAGAAATATAACTCAGTCAGTGGATTCTGCGTTAGATTCAGTTCATATCAGTTCTGATACAATTATAAATTTTATTTTTATCATAGGAAATCTGATCATGCACTAGGTTTAATTTTGAATAATTTGTGATAACGTAATTCAGAGGAAACTTCATTCCCAAGAAGGGGGAAATGCCATTGCTTATTGGCTAAAGTTAACAGTTTCACTGAGAACCTCGGTTCAATTTTTGCCAATTCCATGTGAGTCAGGGAAACATATCTGATTCATTTGGACACCCCAGTTGAGGGTGTGAATGGTTCCCAGTGTGGGCTAGTTTAATCTGTACCTGCTTCTGTTTTTCTCTCAGCTGTTCTGAATTGACTGGGTCAGCCTGTGAAGTGATGCCATCCTCCCTTTCTCATACCTAATTCTGACTGGCTAATAATCATGGAATGTTTCAGAAAATAAAGCCCTCTTGGTAAAGAATTTAAATCCCCATGCTACACAATTAGGGTTTTTGTTGGAATGCACAAATGTAACATTTGATTTATATAAATGTATATTTTAAAAAACTATATGTATAAGCAGGAGGTGAGAAAAAAACAACTCTGGGAGTCAGTCCCTTAAAGCTATGCAAAAGTTTCCAAACTAACTGCCTGAAGGAAAATCAAGCATATATTTTGCCAGGAACGATTCCCTCTTGTATTTTAATCCCAATAAATTCTATGTGTCTCAGAAAATGAATCCATTTTTTTCTAGCCTCTTTAGTTTGTTGATGTTCATGATTTTCTACATTTTAATTTTAATCAAAGTATGAAATAGAACATTAGTTCCAAAAAGATACAGTTTGAGTTTTGTACTTGGTTAGAATCAAAATAAGTTGTTTTGAATATTTGAGGTTTTTCTTCCCTTTTAACAATCATGAATAAACTACTGTTCTTGCACAATGTAGATGATTAAACAATAAAATTAGGAAGTAAATTCAACAATGGAATAACAATGAAAACTCATGAGGGTGTAGTGACGCTGGGCCATGGTATTTCATTGAAATGGTTGTTGCTTCTTAGCAAATGATGTGTCACTGCTTTGGGGCCTGGCATGTGAGAGGCCGACTGCTGAAAATTTAACAGATGGAATATTTTAAGCTGGAAAATGTGTTGAAACAAATCTTCAAGTCAGCATCAGAATCTGAAAACCTTACTAAATGAACGTCTGTCCTATTCTCTTAGCTAGGAATGCATTATCCCACTCTACTCCCACCGCTCATGCCACCCCACCTCCAGATGGCCAAACTCTTTTTGTATTTCTAAATCCAGCTCAGATACCACCTTCTCCACAAATTGAGCTCCCATGCCCTCCCTCACCCCCACTTCAAAGTCAGTTCTCTTCTTTAAATGCTCATATTACTACCTGTGTCTTTCTGGAGGCAGGTTTACTCCTCTTTATTAGAGCCATCGGAATCCGTCTCATTTCCCCTACTTGATTCTAAAAGCCCTCCCAGTTCAGGTTCATTATCTGATTCATCTCTGACTTCTTCATAGACCCAAGGGTGTGCTCTACACAGGCCAAGAATAACAATGCAGAGAACTTACATTTACTGAGACTTTATTCAGTGTGAAAAATTTCATTTAATCCTTCAAAACATGTACAAGACAGGTACTATTATCATTTCGATTTTTCAAGTATGAGACCTGAGACTTCAAGAGAATGACTAACTGGTAAACATTCCAACACGGGACTCAAACCCAGGCGGTATGACTTCAGAGCTGGTGCTCCAAAAAAGGGGAAGGGGCACTAAGTCAGAAAAATGAATTTACCAAGTAATTGACAAAACAGAGGTTAAGCTTATATGTTCCAATCTTCTACCATAAGAGCATTCAGATAATCTAATTACCACCTTTCATTCTCTAACCCTTTCAAAATAACACAAAAACAGCAGTAGACAGTTTTCTTTCATTCAGTTTTTTGGTCAAGTTTCTTTCTTTTTTTTTTTTAAGATTATTTATTTATTTGAGAGATAGAGAGAGCGCACAAGCGGGGGGAAGAGCAGAGGGAGAGGGAGAAGCAGACTCCGCAATGAGCAGGAAGCCCGATGCGGGGCTCCATCCCAGGACCCTGGGATCATGACCTGAGTGGAAGACAGACGCTTAACCGACTGAGCCACCCAGGCGCCCCTTGGGTCAGTTTTATTCTAACTTGGCAGATCCAGGACTTAAATTCAGGACCGCTGAAGCCCAAAGCCTGGTATTAGCAACCACTACACTAGGGTTCTTTCATCCCTTGAAGGTTCATCCTTAGCTTCTGTTTTGGTTGTTAAGACTGCGTCTTTGCTGACCAAGTCCTAGAACCTTTTCCTTTCAAGGCTGTTCTTCTATATTCTTATGCTTCTAATTTCTCCCCCAGCCTCTTGTTTTCAAAGTCAAACAAGTCACCTTTTTCATTTTTTTCCTGAAGGTCAAATTTTTAGGCCTTGCAACATTCTTGCTGCTCTTCTCTGAGTCCTCTTCAAGTTATGCACACATGATATTAATATTAAGTGACTGCTTTGAGTTATTCAATTGTTGATCTAATAACTGTCATGTGCGTTTTTCTGAAAACAATAATTGCAAGATTGCACAGGCTGATTGGGTAACTCTGCTGTCATGTGCATGAATATAAAATAAACACAAGGGAGCAGATGAGATTAAGGGAAAGCAACTGCCAACTGGAACTTTAGAAAAGAATGATGTTCTGTAACCTCAGGAGCCATTGAGCACAATTGAACCATATCTATTTTTGGCCATCTATTAAGGATACATGAAATATTGTGGCTTCCCTCCCCTGCCCCCTATACATTTGGGGTATATGGAACTGATCTAGTGCATAATGGTAAGCAGCCTAGTAACCTTGTTTGCATGGTACTTTGAGTTAGAGTGTAGCTCAGAACTATTTCTGGCATTTTCTTCCTATCAAGATTCATAATAATATAGCAGTGCTGGATACGCAACTTTACCATGTTCCACTATTTTTGTACTTGTTCTATAGAAATGACCCACCATGATTTTTCTTATACACAGGGCATACAGATTTTATGAGGTTATTATGTATAGCTTCAGTACTGATCTCAGGGGGGTTTTTTTTGTGTTTTTTTTTTTTTAATTAGCCTCTGCCAAAATACATGGGAATAAAGAAGAATTTCAACATTTTCTTGCACACACCATAAAATACAATGCCATTTCCTCTCATACTCTTAAGGGTTTTTCCAACAGAAAAAGTATATAAAAGCAAGCATTGAATAACTATCAAGTAATACAAGTCATAGTTACTGTCATAACTACTATTATCATGGTTATTATTATTATTGTTATGATTAGAGAAAGAGTCATCTCAATGCTAGTCATCACTAGCATTGTCTTATCACTTTTTGGAATTGAAAATTTAATTTGCTTATTTTGATGATGAGTTTCCATAAGAAGTCTTACCTAATTATGTTATATACCTAAGTCCATCTTGAATAGGTTTATTCTTGATCCATTTAAATCCATTAAATCTATTTAAATATGTCCTAGCATTTCCTTCTTTTTTTTAAAGATTTTATTTATTTATTTGAGAGAGAGAGGAGAATGAGTGGGAAGAGGGGCAGAGGGAGAAGCAGACTCCCTGCAGAGCAGAGAGCCCGATGTAGGACTTGATCCTAGGACCCTCTAACTGTGACTTGAGCTGAAGACAGACGCTTAACTGACCGAGCCACCCTTCTTTTGGCTTTGATTCTAATCTTCTGTCTTAACTTTGTGTGTGTCTCAGCCCCAATGGTGCCCTACTTTGGAACACTTCTCAAACTTTAATGTGTATAGAAATCACCCGGGGATCTCATTCACGGCCCCATTCTTAGAAGGTCTCTAGTGGGCCACAGATTCTGCATTTCCAATTAGCTCTCAGGTGATGCTGATGTTGCTAGATCTGTGGACAACACTTTGAATAGAGAACAACTTTATGTTTAAAAAGTTCTCAATTAGACCAAAGTATCCTTGATTCTTCCCTCTTCCTAAATGCAAAACTAATCAGTCATTTAGTCAACATATATTTATTGAAACCCACTGTGCACCACGTAAATCAAATACTCTTCATTCTAACACAGGGCCACCTACTTTTTTTCATTTCCACTACTACTACCACTCAAGGTCCGTACTACAATGATCTTTTCTGGACTTTTGCAATAGCTGCTAAATGAATCTCTCTATATACATCCTTGTTTCCTTTGTCAATTCATTTCTTTTAAATAGCAAAAAAAAAAAAAAAGATTTAGAAAATCCACTTCTAATGATAGCATTCCAGTGTGCCCAATGCTTCCAAAGCTTCCCATTGACTTCTAAGATAAAATCCCGAAGTGTTAACATAAAAAATCAGCAAGAGTCTGCTTACCATCATCTACTATCACTCTCCTTCTGGCTTTTGATGTTCCAGACATTTTGGCACTTTTTCGGTTACTAAATTTGCTAAGCTTCTTTCCATCCCAAGTCCTCTGCACATGCTGTTCCTTTGCCTGGAATGTTCTTCCTCTCCTTCTTTATCTAATAACTATTCATCCTTCTGATCTTAGATTAATGCCACCTTATCAGAGAACCCTCATTTGACCTTCCAGAATGGCGAGATATCCTGTTACAAGTTCTTTTAATGCCACCTATTTCTTTTGGGGGGGCACTTTTCATGGACGTAACTACATAATTAAACAGGCAAATGAGTCTGCTTCCTCCAGTAACCAGTTGCATAAGAGCATGGATCGTGTCTTTTTATTTTTACTTTTTATACAACTAGTTCTTAGCATGGTGCCTGGCAAATAGTTGATGTCAACAAATATTTAATAAATGAAATGATAAAATAGAAAGAACTTGGAACATTCTGGTCCATCTGGATCCCTCTGTTAAAAACAGAAGTAGTTTGCCAATTTTCAAAGAACCAGTCTATAACAAAATACACATCATTAAAATGTTATCCAGTTTCTTAGATGTATTCATTTGGTGTTTCAGTGTCTTCCGGTGCTTCCATATCATTTATATGGTGTCCAATTTCCCCTAAAGTTCATGAGATGACTAATAGAAAACTTAACTTACTTGCATATAAAAAAAAAAAACCAGCTGTTTATGTATCTGAGAAGTGTTGAATATACTGCCACATACAGCCTCCTGCTGCTTCATAAATTGTTTCTGATGACACAGAGTCTTTGTATATGGTGAATTATTATATGTGCTTGAGAATCCTTTGTCAAAAAGGAAGATGAATCTCTGGGAGCTACATCCCAGAAAACCTTTGTAATTACATTATTTGGGTATTTTAAATAGCTATGGTCTCATCTTTTCTCTGGCTGATAGATTTCATTTGTGAAAATATGTGTTGAATCTATTTCTTAAAGTTCTGCCACCACCTTAGGGCATTAAGGGAACAGAAATGGAGGGGTTCTTCATAATGATCCTTGAGTCCTTCCTGCCCCTAGATATTTAGGACCACAAATACACTGGTCTAGGAGCTCTCTATAATCTCTTCAGAAAGTGGTATTTTAGAAATAGTTTTAGGTCTGGAGAGTCATCCTTTATCTTCTGAAATTAGGGGAGAAGAAAAAATAATTTTGGAAAATCCACCTATCCATCTTTTGCCTAGTAAACAGGACAATAATTCAAATTGGTGAACTGAAGTAATATAGTTTGTGGCTTGCTTAACATATCTTCTGAAGGCTCCCACTGCTGCCCGACCCAAGACAATCTCAAGCAATGACCTCAGCCCTTCCCAGGCTGACACATTGTGTATCTCCAAAATGGTGAGTCAGCTTTATTTTAAGCCCTGAATGGAGTGGGGCTTATTCTCTTCAGGTCCACAGTGGGCTCCAGGCCAGCAGCAGCTGTCTGCTTAGCGGGTTTCAGCCTGCTGCTCAACGCAGACTGACTGAGAACCCTTGGCAGGGATAAATGAGATCCCTGTGCTATGGGAAAATGCTTAAGTTGTCTACTCTCTCTTTGTTGCTGTTGTTTTACAGTCCAAGTTCCATTTACTAGACATCAGGAAAAGCTGCTCCATCCTCAGTAGCAGTGGAAACAGTCTTCCTCACCGGCACATTGCACCAGCACAGCTTAACTCCTGAACCAACCAAGAGGGGGATGGCAGGTGTTCTGTAAGTGAGGGGCTCTGACTACACAGCACCACAGGGTTATCTCGGCCGTATTCTGGCTCTAACTCTTACCTTCTCATATGTACATCTCTAATCTTATCTCATTCCCAAAGGTTTAATAGTATGGATGTGATAAGCACTCTTCTTACGGTCTTTCTCTTGCTCCTAACAAATTGTGTTCCAATTTTTGTCCTCCATTTTCATTAACCATTTGAGTAAACAAATGGTGTTTGAGCTTTAATCTTCTAGCTGAGTTTCCCAGTTTATAAAAGGGTAGATGGCTAAGGTAACCAGTCAAGAGGCTCAGTTAGTTCTTATAGAATATCTGAAGACCCTTATTCTTGTGGTGTTTTGGACACTCTCCTCTGATTTTCCTTTGCTTCCTAAGGTCAAATTCTATGGTTATATCTCTAAAGGATCCTAGGATATGCTAATGCCAACTCATGTTGTCTGCTTAGGTTCTGGGGGGAAAATTAAGGGTTTAAATATGACCCACAGGAAATAAACCTCACCCTAATTCTCCTCTCCTTCACTGTTCACACGTACTTCTCTCCTCCTCTTAACTTTTCATTTCACTGTAAAATCTTTTCATTCTTCCCTTCATTCACTTATTGAACAACATTATGCTGAGGCTCGCCATGCTTCAGAGCCTGTACTAGACACTATGGAGGCAATAATGAACAAGACAGAACTTCTCCCTGACAGTTTAGATTCCAGTGAGGAAAACCAACAGTACATAGGTGAACAGAACCATAATCAAGAGAACAATGGGTTGCTGTTCTAGATACCAATGGAGACAGTTTCCTTTCTACCTGAAGTAAAAGCAGTCTACCTAGAATTCAGGAGAGCCTTCTCTGAAGAATTATATTTAAGCTGAGATCTGAAGAATGAGACCACCTCAAACACGCAAAGAACTTGGGAGATACATTTCAGGCAGAGGGAAAGGAAAGGACAGAAAAGAGCTTGTGGTATTTTAGAGACTGACTGAAATCCAGTGTAGCAGGAGGGTAACACAGAGTGTCCCCAGTTGGACTTGATGAGGGAAGCTGGGGCTAGATCACATGAGAGCTCTGTAAGTCATAGCAAACTCTTGAAGAACAACGTTAGACTCTTGGCAGGAACCTTGCGAGAGCTCTGGTGATTGCCTGGTAAAACCAGGTAAGAATCTCAAGGAAATCATTGCTTGGGAGATTATGTAGAGATGTATTGAGCCTGAACCTGGAATAAGGGGTCAGCAGAGACACTCAAAAAAGTCCCTTCTCAGGACCACTGTCCACAAAGAAGTATCCGGAAGAACCAGTGTTCGTATTTTCAAGAGTACATTGTGTGATGTAATATATACAGCATTGTATATTCCAGCACTTGGAATGTCTCCTCTCTGTATTTTCTAGGCCATACTTTCACTCACTCGGCTGACCATTTATCTCTATATCCTAGACCTATTTATCAGGCATTCAGTTTGGGCAGACCAATGCAAATTTCTAGGCAAATTTGGCTGAGCCCATCCTACTTGAATACAGATTAAAACAACCTCAGCAAACTCCTTTTAGCTTTTTATTCTCATGGTTCTTTTTATGTGAATGCTTATTGAGTTTGTGCTTTGTACAATATTCTACATCTGCTAGTATTTGACTTTTTAAAAATTCTTAATATGCTTTCATCACCCTCCCAGGTTACAGCTTAAAATGTGATCATTTGATTCCTAAATCTCCCCTTCTATTTGTTTTTCATTGGAGGATTACCATCAATCTGTAAACTCCCAATACTTTTGTAATAGTTTTAGAAATGTAAAACACAAATGCACTTTCTGCATTATTTTCCAACACAGAATTTTTTCAGCCCTACTTCAAATGAACAGTTTAATTGGCTTCCTTAGGCTCTTTGAATAATAGGTTGAGCCAAAGATGAAATAATATCTTATTATTTGCATTATTGTATTTCAGACCATGTGACTAACTCTGGTGGAGAAGTAGGAAAAGTCACATATAAGGACCCAGATGGTAGAATACCACATGTTCTATGTCTTAGTATGAGAAACAGCTCAAGCAAGTAAACCATTCCCAGACATTTATTACATAGCCCAGGTTTGGAATAATTAGTGTGCTTCTGGCAAGAGACAAAGGTGGAAAATGGAAATTTAAGTAGAGTTAACATTAAAGGAATTATTGCATTCTTTTCTGAACATAATCACCTGTAACTGCAAAAGTAATGGTTCCATATGTCATGTTCTTTATTGATTTCTGTTAGATATTTGCACTTACTTGACCCAAGTGTAGGTATAGGATGTTGCTAACCTAGATATTCTTGAAAACTTAATAAAATCAAGTGGTTATTGATAATAGGACAATGTGTTTAGAGTATATAGTTCCATTTCAAAATAGAAGCTAATATTTAATATGATAGAAGCTAATATTTCAAGACCATAAATAGCATACTTTTGTTAAAACATCTAAAAACATGTCCTCCCTCTATTATCTATATAATTTTCAAACAAATTGACATACATTTTGCCCACTCAGTACAAACTGTGGGAACAATTTTGTTGAATCACTTTGTACATATACTTCTGAATGTATATGGCAAACCCCTTTTCCATGGCATTTCTTAATATAAAGTCACTATTTTTGAGCTGGCATTTCAATATCTCACTGACGTTCGTTCGTTCTTTCTTTCTTTCTTTGGAAGAGAGATAAAGGGAGAGGCAGAGAGAGGTTCAGAGGGAGAGGGAGACAATCTCCAGCAAACCCCATGTTGAGCACAGAGCCTGATGCGGGGCTCGATCTCACAACCCTGAGATCATGACCTGAGCCAAAACCAAGAGTTGGATGCTTAATCGACTGAGCCACCCAGGTGCCCCTGATGTTATTTCTTTATTACCAAAAACTTTGCTTCTCTCACTGAGATTACCTAGTTTATCTGAATAGATTTTTTTATGGCCCAGATAAAGATTATACAGCATGACAGCGCTTTGATTAATAAAACTATTAGCTTTTTTTAAAATTCAGAAATTAGTAAATGGACCAAGACTGACTCCAGCAAATACCTTATTTCAGTTGAATGCCACCAACCAAGTACATCTTGCTTCTGTTAGCATAAACACAATGACCTAAAAGAGATAGCTACTCAGAACTCCAAAGAGAAAATCACCAATGAACAACTCTATGCATAGATCATGGCTCTCTTGGCTTTGACAATACAATGCATGTTAATGGGAAAGAATCAAGTATTTATTCTATAATTCCTGTGTGAATTTTATCTTAAGGTATACAGATAGTTAGTAATGGAAAGAATAATACAAACTAATCAACTTAAGAAAAAGATTTACATAATCACCTAAAAATATCCTTGAAAAAAGTGTAACTCAGGCCAAAGTGTCAAGATTTATATCCAGTTAATAATTTTTTAAAAAGATTTTATTTCCTTATTTGAGAGAGAGAGAGAGCGCGCGTGTGTGGGAGAGCAAGAGCAGAGAGAGGGGCAGAGGGAGAAGAAGAAGCATATTCCCCTATGAGCAGGGAGACTGATGTGGAGCCAGATCCCAGGACCCCAGGATCATGATCTGAGCCAAAGGCAGACGCTTAACCAACCAAGCCACTCAGGCGCCCCTCCAGTTAATAATTTTAAAACTATTCTGTATGACTGAATTTCAAACACTAGTATAAATTTTTTCGGGATGGAAATTCAGACCCACACAAGTAAAGGGACTTGGCCCATGTCATGGAGAGATCCAATGGCTTTTTTCACACCAGAATCATAAGCTACATCTCTTAAATCCTGGTCTTTTGTCCTTTTAAGATAATAAACTACTTGTTATTTTGGTGCTCTTTCTATGACACTAGAAGAATGTCTCTGTGGATTCTACTGGGTAACAAGGCCAATGAGTCATAAAATGGCTGTTGTATTTAATTTTCCTAGGAGAAGGAGCCTGAAAATGAAACAAAGTGATTGAAGACTGAGGCCTTCCTCCCAAGACTTTTTTTAGGGTGAGGTTTATAGAAGTCCATGTTTGCAGTATGTCCAGTGGTCAGAATCATGACTACCTAGTCAGTTTAAGCAAAAACTTTAGTTCTTTGTAATTAGGGGGGTCTGTGGGAAGAGGGAGTCTCTAACACATTCTTCCCAGGCTTTGCCATAACTCTCCATGGCTTACTGCTCAGAAAGGAGGAAAAGTATGAGGAAAACAAACAGAGACAGACCTTCTTTGTGCCTTGGCTCTTGGCCTGCCAAATCAGCTGGCTGGATGCAGAGGCAATTTCCTTAGTGTTTGCAGCCTTACATTGACTTCTGCATGGGGAAGTTGGGCAATATTTATTGTTGAATGGGGCCCTGGGAGATTGTTCTTGGAAGGAACAACCACAGTGAACCTTTGTATGTTGACTGAAAATCTCTTCTAGCTAGGGTTTCACAAAGTAGATGTGATTCCCTCCTTCCAACACAAAAATGACTGGGAAACAAAGAAAAGTTCTTCAAGTTTAGAAGAAGCCATATAGATGTGGCTTCTTCTTACCCAAGGTGATTTACTTCTAGAGCACTGAGTTAGGGAAGTGTGGAAATAGGGAGATAAACTTTAAGATACCATGAGCTGCTCTCTACGATTTTGTGAACTATTGAAATGTAAAAATATCTCTTTACGAATTATTCATTTTTGAGCTTCCTTTACATGTAGAGTCATGGGTCAGTTACTAGGAGAGATACAAAAATGAATGAAACATACTCTTTGACATTAAGGCACTTACACAATTCACCATCTTCCAAAAAAAAAAAAGTCAAACAATCATAAGAATAAATGAACCATTGGTATCAATATTAGTCTGATTTACATAGTCCATTAAGTATCATAAAATAGTCATGCAAATGCTCTTTCCCTAAGTTAGTGTCTGAAAATAGGGAGATAGAGGTGCCAAGCACATAACCTTAAGTAGGGAAGGGCCAGGGCCTCAGACTCAGTGTTATCTGTCATTTTGGCCTCAAGGACAATGTCCATCTTCTAGCTTTGTACACAGTCCTCTTGTCATTTGAAGCTGAAGTAAGATTCATGAGCTGGTCTTTTTCAGTGTGGTCAGGGCCAAGCAGCCCTCTATGGCAAACGAGCCTCACACTGGCTTCTGCTTCTGTACAGAACTTGCAGGGTCTAACTCAGCTGACTTGAGCTTTACAGTCTGTTCAGTAACCCTTGGTAAGAAGTCATGTGGTCAAACCAGTATGACAAGCTCCCCAGCCAGAGTCTCAGTTGCTCTGAAACCCAGGGTGACACCAGAAAGTTAACCTTTGGGAACTTCCTCCATGTGACCACCTAGCATTGCCAAATTGCTGTGGCCATGGCCCATCTTGGTGACTAGGAGGTGCTTCAGAGGTGACATCTTTCTAGGAGTCTTAATATGGAAAGAGAAGAGCCCTTCTTTGCTTTCAGTGTTTCCCTGAAACATCCTCTCTGGAATGTTCTCTCCTTTTCACCAAAGAGAGGACATCAGAAAATACCTATCTGACGAACATCCATCTTTCTCTTTTCTTCTCCTTCCCACAAATTTCCTAGGCCTGAAAAGGGCTGGGCATTTCTTCCATTGTGCCAAATCTTATCTTCTCTTTACATTCATTTGATCCAGATGGAGTATGCCCTCCACCCCAGAGTGAATCCCCTGAGCATACTTTTTATAACCTAAAAGGGGAACAAAGGCTCTATGGAACCTCAACATTCTACTCACATAGCAACAGTCCTTTTTGATCTCAGCAGCCAGGTAGCATCTTTTTTTTAAAAGATTTTATTTTATTTATTTATTTATTTGAGAGAGAGAGAATGAGAGACAGAGAGCATGAGAGGGAGGAGGGTCAGAGGGAGAAGCAGACTCCCTGCTGAGCAGGGAGCCCGATGCGGGACTCGATCCCGGGACTCCAGGATCATGACCTGAGCCGAAGGCAGTCGCTTAACCAAGTGAGCCACCCAGGCGCCCGCCAGGTAGCATCTTATTCTTTCTCCTCCTAATATCCAAATGTCTGCTGAGGTTAATGGATGTTTTGGGTAAATGAGGGTGGAGCTCTTGGACTCAGAAAGGCAAAAGGAAAAGCATGTTGCTAATGTTTACAACATTATGTGTAATTGTCAGACTTCTCATCTGGACTTGTTTTACCCATTCCCTCTACAGTCCCAAAGGGCTGATGGGTTAATCCTCATGTGAAGAGTTCCATAGAAATGAGTAAAACCTAGTTTATTTTCCAGTTTAATCTCCATGGAACAGTGATATCAGAAGCTTTTAACAACTACTTGCACTGATGGGATGTAGTGCCAGAAGCTTCGATAATGACAGAAGCCACTTTTAGGTACATTCAGTAGAGCTCTTTATATAAATTAATTGCCCTGAGACAGGTATTACAGGCTGGCAAAACCTTCCTTTGGTGCCCATCAACCTGCGGCCAACCCCAGGAGGAGTGAAGGTGAATATGAAGGAGAACTGCTGCTTTAGGGTTCGTTAGTCAGAAGAAGAAAATGAAGAAGAAACCAGAAGAAGGCAAATCCCAGTCCAGGGACCACATGTGAGATATTCTGCACAGGACCTCTAGCACTGTTCTGGAGGAATGTTGAGAGGGCCTAAGTCCTTAAATGTCAGTGACAGTTTGGTGACCTTGGGGGAAGACAATGTCAATTATTACAAAGGCTTCTTACCTTTTTCACTTCTCTTTCCCTGTGTTGAGGCCTGGGAAAATGATGGACCCATGTTAGATCACAATGGAAATGACTATATCCATATAATTACTATTTAAAGTCATTTCTCATTTTATATTCCTGATTTAGCCTCATTTTCTAAGACTTTAAGTGTTGTTGGTTTTATTATTATTATTATTATTATTATTACTTTCCTTTGTAAGCGCCAAATCATTCATGGGTCAATGAGTTCTAAAGCTCATCTGGTTTCTGAATAACAGAGACAGATACTGATACTACTTCTTAGAGCTATTATCAGAGTGATGGTAAAATAGAAGTCTTGCTGTTCCCTCTGTCTAGAAACTCCTCTCCTGTTCTTCACACATTTAACTTCTACTTATTCTACTTCCCCACTTCTCAAACCCACCACCCATACTTAAATCAGATTCCCATTATACTTTCTCACTGCATTTTCTTCTTTTCTCACTTAGCACTTGTCTTGATTTGTACTTATATATTTATTTGTGCTATTTATTATTTTTAATATTTGAAACAATAGTTCATTCTTCAGAGAACCAAGGAGGAGAGGGATAAAGAGACCCTCACCATAAATGGCAGGTGGTGGCTAGGAACCTGAAAAGAACACAAAGTGAGGGTCCACCTCCAGCCATCGCACAACATTTGCCTCTTGGGTTTACATAGAGGGCCCCAGGTCTGCCTCAGCACTTTCTTCCCATGACTCTGAGAGCCCATATTCATGATCATTACTCTCCCATCCAACTACCAATTTGTTCTTCATCAATTTCTTTGGCTTCCTGCCTGAGACTCATCTCCAGAGAATTAGATGGGGGGGAGGGGTGGTATTTCCAGTCAGTTGAGAAGGTACATATAATGGAAGAATGGTGGGAAGGATATTATAAACCACTGAAGAATTGAAGTACTATAGAAAATATGCTTCTGGAATTCCAAGTTGGATCACCAGGTGTATACTTTTCTCTAAACACATGGTTGGGTGAATCGAAGGTAGTAGTAGAAAAATGAGAGCCAGTGAGCTTAAAAACATGCCTGTGATATGCAGCAGATTGGGAATTGAACCCTGGCCAACCTGATTCCAAGGTGCTTGAGCTAGCTTCCTGTTATATCAGCTGCCTTGTGTTCACAGCTCAGCCTCAAGGTTGACTTTAATGAAATTATATTTCTAATACCATGCTTAGGAGCTATAATGAGCTCCTTGCTATATTCTTTTTATGACCAAGCCCCTAGTTCAGTGATTTTTAGCATTCTGCCATTTTTATTCTCCCCAGCACACCTGTGCAGTGGTCTGTTAAAACAGAGTGGAGGCTGGATGGGGGCAGAACAAATTATGTACTTTGAAAATGGCTTGCCCTTACTCCATGCAGGTTTTGATATAGACTGCCAAGGGGGAAGTGAGCCCTTACCATTTTTGAGAATTCTTTGATTTCAGAAGGAGGGTTACCTGTGCTTTACTCCTTGCTTGTTGAGCCTCCCCATTATGCCAGTCTCTCTAACGCCAGAATTCTTTGTGGTATCAGAGATTTATTTTTGAACCCACTCCCCTGGGACATGTTAGAGCTGTACTTTCCATGCTCTGACTGCTTTTCTTCCTAAATTTTGTGGGTTGCTTGCTTCTCATTCCTTTCCACCACCTTCCCCATACTCTGCCCGGACTCTCCTCTAATAACCCCAGCATATCCTGGCACCATGCTTTCCTCACTAACTGAAATGTCTGCCAGGTGTTTACCATGAATCTTTGGCACATCTGTGTAGATCCCCTTCTCTTTATTTCTACTCAAATAAACCCCAAGGGACATCTTGTGGTCTGTCTGGTCACAGGGTCTCCATCATTCTAATCCCACCACCATTTGTCTGGTCCTCCCCACCACAGATCTTCACACAATTATCCCTTGTTCTTTATTGTTAACTTGAACCTTCTTTTAATAGCTTCCGCATGGATGAATGAGCTTTTAAAAAGAGAAATGTGTCTTCCTTACATACATTTTTATATGAATTCTTGTTTTATAGTCCCTGAATGGGTTGATTTGTTCAGGAAAACACAATAGAGCACAGATGTTTGGGCCAAGTATGCTTGGTAAATGGTATTCTCTACAGAATGCTTTTAGGCATATGAGTATTCACAACAAAAGATGGGCATGTTTCTATTTTGGAAGGTTTTATTTTTTTCTCAGTCTTGTCAGAAACTGGATTCATAAACTAAATTGGTAGAATATTTATTTAAAAATATCACTAGTAAAATGTATGAGTCTATATATTAAAGCTTATAAAACCACTTTCATAAAAACATTAAACCTTTTAAAGGTTGGTATTGCCAAACTTCCTCAACTAGGTTAGGACATGTTGGCTCATATTCTGGCCCAGAGGGATATTTATTGTTTTTGTCTTTGAGCCACTGAGAATGGTTGTGGTAAGGATATGTAGGCATAGCATGGTATGTTGTGGTGTTACTGGGTGGGACCTTTGTCAAATTCCTATTTGGTGGAATTCACGGAAAATAAAAACATTGTCCTTCTGTGAGTTTGCTTTTGAAAAATTTTCCTGGTAACTGTGGTCATAGCAATTACCTGAAACAAAATTGGTAACTGATTTCCTTCTCCCTCCTCGAAGTAAATATAGACTAACAGTATACTCTGAGGCTTTTACAATTAGTATAGTTTTTTTTAATTTCTTAATCTTTCAGTGATTTTGCTTATGAAGGGAAGTCCCACATAACAGCTGATAATAAAAGAACATTTCGATCAGTACCAATAATCACTCATGTTTTCATGTGAAGAGGTTTTGAATGTCTGAAGCTTTGGACTACCTTTTGCTGGTAATACCTAATATCTATAGGTATATAGATAATAGGTAGATAGATAGATAGATAGATAGATAGCTTCAAATTTCAGTAAACTGATAGGGTTAAATACATTCATTTGATTGTGCTATTTCAGAGAAGTTCAGGATAAGGTCACATCTGAAAAGTGAGCCCTTTTGCATTCTAGAGAAAATGCCAGTTTGGAATTTCCATATTTAAGACAACCCCACCCCCGCCAATAAAATATAGGTTATATGATTCTAAAGTTTTCAGCTAGAACATTTTTCTTTCATGGCAGAAGAAAACTGCAAGTTATTGTAGCCCGTGATGTGTATTTAAGGAGAATGTGGGATAACACATAATTTCAACTTATTTCTAGACTAAATTAATATGATTATATATTATTTCATACCACAAGAGAAAAATTATTTTCCTGTGAAAGTTGATTTCTCTCCCAAATGAACTGGACAGTTAGTTATTTTGATCAATATTTTCTCTGAAAACCACTACTAGCCAGATATTTTAAGGAAAGAATAAAATCACATTTGTCACTAGTCTTATTTCAAATTAATAATAAGTAGGTAACTCGCAGGATATGTGATATGGTTTCATTACCTGTTGGTTTGAATTGGGGGGGGGGGAGAATCAACAGTAATTATCCATCTACACAGCTGACCTAGAAGCGTACAGCCATTAGAACACTCTAGGTTAAGCTGTATAGACAGATCACCACTAAGGACTAACTAAATATAGCTGCCCTCTTGAAGGAAAGAAGCATTTGAATAGGTGAGGGTGTTGTCTAAGAAAGACTCAAGAACTAAGATCTTAAATTAATAATGAAGTATGTGCTTTAGAGGGTACATTCAGGTGCCCTCTGCACTAAGGAATATTCAAGAAATTAGTCACCATAAACTTACTCAAGATGAATTGAGGTGCTCTCATTCAAACAGGTAGAAGAGAGAAAGAATTAGAATTAAGAAATGTGCTTTTGCTTACATTCCCTGGTTAGCTTTTGCCAGCTAAACCTTCAAGTGAATTGAAAGATGTGCCTCCTGGATGAGGGAAAATTGAAGTCTATAATATATAATACCAGAGTTCCTAAAATGCTTTGGTTAAAAAAAAAAAGTGTGGAGAGCCCAGCCCATTGGAATTGGAATCTTAAGCATACTACTTAAGAGGGTGTTTACCAGAAAAAAAGTGAATTGATGAGATACCTACTAGCGGACTATGCCAGACACCTAAGGAGAGGCTCACCTTGCAGAGGAGGCAATGTTCCTGTAGCCAGTATGAGGGGTCACTCCCCAGGAAGTACCCTGTGAACCAGAAGAGACTGACATTAATTTTCTGCATTGTGATCTCTAGAATAAGTTTTTTTTCCCCTCTTTTTTGTCATATCAAAAACCAAATAGATGCTCTGCTAGTAAATCTATCTACATATAAATTATTCAGATAATTAAAAATATGTTCAGTTAAAATAAAACAGTGAAAAACACATTAAATAAAATTACTTGTAGCAAATATTGATGGCTACTATATCATATTATGTAAAGGGTTCATAAAAATAGTAAGCCTCAAGAGTCTCAACAGACATATGTACAAAATGTATAATAACTAATATTTATTGAGAGAATGGAAATGTTGTCAACATTGGGAATAACAGATATAAATGATTATGCGATGCTATTTTCTTCTGGTGAAAAATGAAAGGGATATTCTGGCCCCATTGATTGCAGCACAGAAACGTGATGAATAAAAAATGATATTCTAGACATTAGTCAATTCTTGTCAAGAAAAGGTATGTAGTAATCTCCTTTGGCCTACTAATTTTACTCCTAGAAACCTACCTAAAAAGAGAAATAGTAATAAAGGCAAAAAAAAATTATGCACAACCATATTCACTGAATCTCACAGATCTGTGGTCACCCTGGCTCTATCCCTGACTAGTTCCATGGCTTTAGGAGTTACTGCTTTCTGAGTAAGCTTCAGCTTCCTTATCTGTAAAACATGATAAGAAGCTCTACCTCATTCAATTATGAGTATTGAGATGGTATATATCAACTGCTTAGTGCCCGTGCTCAAAAGAGGACAGCAATACAACATCACTAATGCATCTCTACTGTAGGGAAATGACTATTAAGTTAATTCGACAGATCAAATTGATAGAATAGCATGTCCCTATTAATATTGATATTTATAAAGAATAGGAAATAATGCATACAGTTATCTTAGAATGTTAATAAAATATATCCAACTGCACAAAGATGGTGATTTCTAATATTTAAATGAAAAGAAAAGGAAGGAGGGAAGGAAGGGCAAATGTAGGAAACTGAGTCTAGAAAAATATCCTGGAAGGAAATATATCAAAATGTTAGCAAGAGTTGTTTTTGTTCAGATGAAGATTTTTTTTCTCCTGTATAGTTGAAAATTTATAGAATAGAAGACCCACTTCTAAAATGGCAGTGTGAGTTCTGTAGATCTTCCCCCCATAGAACAACCATGACTGATGAAAATGATAGAAAGAGAAGCATTTAAAATCTCTACAAATATTCCTGGGGGTATTGAACTAATGAAAAATAATATTCAGGAAAATCTACTAAATCTCAATAATACAGTGAGAGTCTGTGGGGCTTGAGCATGACTTGCTCCTTCCCTCCTCTGCCCCAGCTCAATGTGATAGAAGCTTTAGTGTGGGTCAGTGTAGCCAAGAACACACATTCCTTGCTTCCTCTCTCCTTATCCCCTAGGTCTTTGTTGAGGGCAATGGTATCTCAAGTGGGGTAGGACCATAGCACTTCTCATCCCCGTCAGCTTTGTGCTGCAGAGGCTGTATTCTAGGTGAGTAGGGCTAAGAGGATGAGGGGAGGGGGCTTCCTCCACACAGTCCCCTCTCATAGGGTGGAGGCTCTATTCCAGGTATCGCAGGCCAAATATGGAGGCCCCAATTTACCTCACTTAAGCTCAGTGGTATGGCAGAGGTTCCACTCTGGGAGAGTTGACTGGTTGAAAAGTTAAGAAGCCTAGGGCTCCCTGCTTGGCGGGGAGCCTGCTTCTCCCTCTCCCACTCCCCCTGCTTGTGTTCCCTCTCTCACTGTCTCTCTCTCTGTCAAAAAATAAATTAAAAAAAAAAAAAAAGTTGAGAAGCCTAAATGCCACTGTTCCTGTTGAGTGACCTGCTCATAAGGCAGACTGTAACTCCAGCTCTGGGGTAGAAGCTCGGAGATTCTGCCCAAGGGGGCGAGAGGTAGATCATAAAAACAAAGAGCTCCAAAGCTCTCCCTAAGGAAGTGATTTTCTTTAGAATAGACAGTGGGGAAGTTCAGCCTAATGGCACGCTTGTAAACCATGGTGATTTTGGTGGTAAGATCTAAGAGCGGGCTGGTAGCTCCATGAAATCAGCAGACTAACTCCTCAGCAACCTAGTTCACAGAGAGAAGCCGAAGAAAAAGACAACTAAGAAGAGCACTCCTGGGCTCCAGAACAAGCCTCAAAGCCTGGCCTCAAAATGTATCACTTCAAAGACATCTGAATGTATTCAGAGCAGACTGCAGAGCAGTTTAGGACCCAGACAATTCTAGAGGGGATGGGGTGGGGGGAAGGGTTAGCCTGGTGATGGGTATTAAGGAGGGCACGTACTGCACGGAGCACTGGGTGTTATACGCAAACAATGAATCATGGAACACTACATCAAAAACTAATGCTGTAATGTATGGTGATTAACATAACATAATAATAATAAAAAAAGAAAACAATAGGGCAATCAGAGAGCAGTGTGTGGAAGCTAACCGCTGGCTGTGATAACAAAAGATGCAGGTAGCTTAACATAAGTCAGGGAAACAGGGAGGGGCCAACAGAAGAGATTTCATACTGAAGAGGGATACAGATTTCTCTCAACTAGGCCACTAAACAAATAAATGAGCAAACAACTACAGCAATAGGCCTGGCAGCAGGAGTGCCAAGGCTTTTGTATCCAGAGCCATGAAAATATGATTTCTAAAATGTCCAATTTTTAACAAAAATTATGAGAAATGCAAAGAAACTAGAAAGTGAAGCAAAAGAAACTGCCTATAAGAAGGCTCAGATGTCAGACTTAACAGACAAAAATTTCAAAGCAGCTATTACAAACATTCTCAAGAACTAAAGGAAATCATGATTGAAGGAAAAAAATATGTCAATGTCTCATCAAATAGAGAATATCAATAGAGATAAGACATTCTAAAAAGAACCAATGGAAATTCAGAGCACGATAGCCAAAATGAAAAATTTACAGGAGGGACTAAATAGTAGATACAAACTGGCAGAAAAAAGAATCAGCAAACTTGAGGACAAATTGGTAGAGATTATGCAATCTGAAGAACAGAGGGAAAAAAATGAAGAAAATGAACACACCCTCAGGAGAATGTAGGATACCCCTAAGCTCACTCATGGGCAGGAGTGCCACAATGAGAGGGAACAGAAATGTTAGAGAAAATAATCAAAGGAAACTATCCAAAATCTGATGAAAAACATGAACCTGTTTACCTAAAAAACTCAAAGAATTCCCAATAGGATAAACAGAAAGAGATCCACACTCAGACATATTTTAGAGAAAATAATGAAAGCCAAGGATAAGAGAGAATCTAAAATGTTAAGAGGAAAACAACCCATCACATGTGACAGAAAAATATCAAGAGATGATTTCTTATTTGCAGGTGAGAAGCAGTAGGATGATACTAAGATTTCTGGAAAAATAAAAATTACAAGAATCTTATATCTGGCAAAACTATTTTTAAAAAAGTGAGGGCAATATAAAGACATTCCAAGACAAACAAAACCTAGAAAAATTATTGCTAGCTGACCTGCCTCACAAGAAATACTAATGGAAGTTCTTCAAGCTAAAAGCAGTGACTCCAGACAGTCAGTAATTCAACCCACATGAAAAAACAGAACTCTAGTAAAGGTAATTATGTAGATAATTATCATAGACAGTAAAAATTACATATTTCCTCCACTTTCTTCTTTTAATTGAGCTAAAAAGCAATCACATAAAAATATATATAATTGTTATTGGCTTACAGCACATGGAAACATAATATATTTTAAGATTACAGCAGGAAGAAGGTGGGTAGGAACAAAGGTATGTTAGAGTAAGGAAATGACACCAAATAAACTGGAATCCATAGAAAGAAATGAAGGGATCAAGAAGTAGTAAATACAAGAATATAACAAATTATATAAATATATTAGCTCTACTTTCTTGTCTCAGCTTCTTTAGCAGCCATAAAATAACATGAGGGAACAAGTATAAAAATGTATTGTTGGCTTGCAACATATATAGATGGATGGTAATAATAGCACAAAAAGAGGGAGAAGGAAAAGAGCTGCCCAGGGTAACAATTCTATATCTAATTTGAATGAAGTTAGTATAAATATGAAGTAGATTCTAATAGTTCAGGTATATATAGTAAGTCCTAAAGTAATGACTGAGAAATAATTAAAGAAATAGTGAACATACCCTTAAAGTCATTAAATATGACTAAATCTAGGGGTAGGCAAAGCCTTCTTAGACACCAGAAGTATATGCAACAAAAGAAAAAATAGATAAATTGGCCTTCATCAAGATTAAAACCTTTTGTTTTTTAGAGGGTACCATCAACTATGTCAAAAGACAACCCACACAATGCTAAAAAAAATATTGCATTAATAAATGACTTGTATTTAGAATATATGAATAACTCTTACAACTAAATAATAAGACAAATAAGCCAGTCAAAAATGGGCAAAGGAATTGAATAGACAACGTCTCCAAAGAAAGTATGCAAATAGCCAATAAGCACATCAAAAGAGGCTCAACATCATGAGCCATCGGGGAAATGCAGGGTACAGGAAAAACCGTAATGAGATGCCACTTCATACCTACTAGGATGGATTTGATTAAAAAGTCAGGTAATAATTAGCGATGATGAGGATGTGAAGAAATTAGAACACTCATCCATTGCCATTAAGGATGGAAAATGATGGAAAATAGTCCGGTTCCTCAAAAGGTCAAACACAGAGTTACCATTTCACTCAGCAATTCCAATCTTAGAATTCCACCTCAGAGAAATGCAAACACGTGTCCTCACAAAAACTTCTACATGACTATCCTGAGCAGCATTATTCATAATTTTCACGAAGTAGAACAACCCAAAGTCCATTACCTAATAAATGATAAACAAAATGTGCATATATAGATGTATGTGTGTGTAATATTATTCCATTTATATGAAATGTCCAGAATAGGCAAATCTACTGAGACAGGAAGTAGGTTAATTGTTACCTGGGAAGTAGATTAATGGTTACCAAAGCGAGGAGTCAATATTAATGCCTATGGGGTTTCCTTTGGGGTATGAAAATGTTCTAAAATTTATTGTGGTGATGGTTGTGCAACTCTGGAGATACTAAAAATTATTGGGCTGTATACTTTAAATGGGTGAACAGTATGGTATGTGAAATACATATCAATCAAGCTGTTATATTTAAACAAACACATAAAGTATATTGAATAAATACAGCCCTTGTAACAAAATGTACACCAATGCACAAATACACAGTACACTTTTCTCTGCAGATATACACTATTTCAAAATGTTCTTTTAATGTTTAATACAATAATTCTATGAGAATATTAAACAGACAAATAATAAAGATTTTTATAATGATAAATTGAATATAGTCAGGTAGCAAAATATGAAGAGACCTTAAGAATGAGGAGGAAGTGGTGAGATCTAGGTTTTGCCATGTTTAGGGAAATATTGTTCTGGGAATGATAAAACTTGATAGAATCCTTAATGGATGAGGTATTTTATTAAGTAACAAACCTCCCATGGATAAACATGTTTTGCTTTAAAAGGGCCCTTTTTCTTAAGGAGCTGCTATTTTGCCAGGCACTGGTCAAGGTGGTTTACATACATTATCATTAATTCTCACACAACGAATTCTACAAATGAGAATATGAGAGCTTTGTAAAAAGGTAACTTTGCCAACTTTCACACAGCTAGGATGTGGTGTAATAAGGACAGGAGTGCTCATTACATCATTCTGTGTTGATTATTGTGATTTAAAACTCTGTGTGATACTTCAAATTTTATTAAAATGCTTTTTGCACATCACTCGATGCAAAATGAAGAGGGGAGAATTGAAATTTGAGAAGTCATTAATTCATGAATAAATCCTAAAGGTCCCAAGGAAAATTTCCAAGGTTCTTCAAATATTAAGCCTTAAAAATGTAGCACCTGAGGTCCCATTAACAACTTTTCCAAGTGAAACTAATGCATTTTTTAGTTCTTCCTGGATAGGTATCATTAAAAATTTTTATTGCTCATTCAATTCTTTAAAAAAAATGATTTCTTGAGGCCAGTCAATGGAAAAATCTTGGTCATATTTACAAAAAATCTTAAGGGATTGCTTCTCTCTCAGACTGGAATATATACCACATCAAGTAGTTTCTCAGCTCAATACATTATAGCAATGTTCCTTATGTAAATGAAATATCTTGATGGAAACAGTATATAATGTACTCCAACACTGCACTAACCCTTATGCTCTAGGTTAGATATTAAAGGAAGAAAAACATAAGGCTGATGAAGATTTTTAAAAAATTATTTAAATGTTTACTTTCGTGCAGAAAAATGGTTGTTTTTTCCCAATGGAGAAGTAAACTGGCAACAGAATTTTGACAAGAAGATTTGTGTGATTCCAATTATAATTTAGGTCCCAAAGTAATAAATGTATTGGTCGTAACCTCCTGCTTGTGTGAGCCCCTTAGAATTCCTTCCAGTGGAATTCTTGATGAGGTCATCCCTTTGCAAACATCATTTCACCAGCATGTTGTATTGGGATACCTTGGGTTTTATTCAGGTAGTTTCAGATTTAGACAGGACCATGCTGATGAGAGGGGAGAGAAAGGGTGTGCTACACTTAGAATTGCCAAGGCTTAAACAGACTAGAACTTTGTCTTTCGGGGTTGATTAATTTAATGTATTACAAATCAATGCAGTTGCATCCATTCACCCCAGTGGAATCCCAAACAATTCCCAGACAGGCAAAATGCCCAACATGTCTTTGAGACCAGACATGTATGTTACTTGACAGCTGTTTATGTCGTCTGACATAAGGGGGAGATCTTTTGGCTTTGCAATTTGGCAATGACATACACTCTTTGGCCAGCAGAGCAGATCTATTGGGGATTAAGATGAAAGGTAGAAAGAGTGAAAGGTAGATCATAGGAAGCAATCACAGGGTGATGATAAATCAGAGCAGAAAATGCTTATTTAGATAAATGAGACACATTAATGGCTCAAATGTCATTTCTGGGAATCCCCATCCAAAAAGGATTTTAAACTCTAAAATAGATTGAGATAAAAGCACAGGTAAGTTTAAAAAAAAAATGCATGGTCACATAATTACAGTCCCAAACCTCTTATTTAAAAAAAATTAGTGGGTGCCTGGGTGGCTCAGTTGGTTAAGCGACTGCCTTCGGCTCAGGTCATGATCCTGGAGTCCCGAGATCGAGTCCCGCATCAGGCTCCCTGTTCGGCGGGGAGTCTGCTTCTCCCTCTAACCCTACCCCCTCTTGCTCTCTCTCTCTCTCACTCTCTCTCTCTCTCAAATAAATAAATAAATAAAATCTTTAAAAAAATAAAAATAAAAAATAAAAAAAATTAGTAAGAAGGAGGACATTAATTAAAACCAAATGAATGCTATAGGAAAGCTCAAGACATCCCTGAGTTTCAGTTTCCTATCTATAAAAATCACAGTAAAAATACTTGCCAGTTTGAACTGTGATCTCTGAGATTTTTTCCAAATGAGTTTTTATGATTCTAAGCAAGACATATTTATTGTAAGTTCAAGGTGTCACATTTAGCAGGAGTATACGAATTTTAATAAGTAATGAAGAGGCTTCAGTACCCAAAGGGATGAATCTCTAAGGGTGAACTAACATGCAATCTGACAGACCCATATGTGTGTGGTGGGGGAAGTCTTCCCAAAACCCTTAAATCATACTACCATTTTCCAAAGCAAATTCTAATGAATTCACAAGCTTAGATGAACATAAGAATCTGGGGAGCTTTAAACAACCATGATGTCCAGGCACATCTCAGATCAATTAAATCTCTGGTGATGGGACATGCACTTGAATATTTTTTAGAGCTCCTGAGGGGATTCCATTGTGAGTTATGATGAGTACCACTGCCTCGGGCCTTCCAGTTGCGGAGGACAAAACTGAGACCCTCATCAGCTAAATGATTGAGTTTAGCTCAAGGAGTCTGTGATGAAGCCAAGACAAAAGACTTGGTCTCCCATCTGTTCATCCTGTTACTTCCACTCACCCCATCTTTCTGTCTCTCCTTGCTTCATATAGTCACCTCTCACTGGCCCGCCTGTGCTCTTAATTTCAGATCCCCTATTCGGCACCTATACGTACTGTGTAACAAAGCTGTGAGCAGCCTCTCCCAGGGTAATTTTTGCATATCCCTTTCCTTTTTATAGGCGTTACTTTCCTAGGCTTGCCAGTTTACAGGTGGCCCAAGTTCTTTCATCTTATTGATAAGAGACCAGATGAAGACCAGAGAAGTGACTAGCCTACAATCATTTAATCCAGCAAAGAGCAGAGTCCAGAACTGAAATTGCCTAAGTTCTTTCCAGTCCTCCAAGACTCCACCCTTGATGATGGGAGTGTCTTGAAGGAAATATTGGTAACACATTTGTCCCAAGAGTAGAGAAGCTGAACAAGGACCAGGCACGGGCTGCATTTACAGCATTTACAGCAACCATCTTTTTCAGTCAGAGGAGACCCCAAGATGTGGCTACAGCTCAACACATCTGCTTGTATACTGGCTCAGCTGGTGAGGGGGAGCAACTCAGCCCACAGTTTCTTCTGCGTGGGTTTCAGCTCAACCTTCCAGGCTCCGGTTTGTCCTTGCTTTCCCTTGTGTCTATTCTCCCTTCTTAACCCTTCTTCTGGGTTTCAGATTCCAACATGAGACACAGAAACAAGAAACAATAGCATCAAATAGACTATGTAACTGGCTCTGGCAATTGCATGAAGTCAAATCCCTGTAACGAGTGCCTTTAAACACACACACACACACACACACACACGGCCCTGTGGTTATTCGATTTGCGTTTTCCAGTTTACTCAACTCTAACTAACAATACTCCAACTTTCCAATAACCTTTTTCTGATACTCTTTTGACCATTTTTCCGATTTGCCATGTCTTTGATTTCCATGATTTTTCCATCAAGGAAAAAGGATGTTTATTGCTAATGTTCTCATTTGTGCTGCTGTTTATTCTTTAACTTTAAAGTTTAGAATGCAATAATTCTTATATCTCTTCTTATCTATATAATGATTAAGAGAGTTAGGAATGTAGTAGAACCTCGCTTAATAACTTGAAATTAATAGATCCTTAATGAAGGTCCACTGTTTATATGTTACTATGCTTTTTAAGTTGGAAAAAGGCTGGCAACTTGCCTTCTTGCATATGCTTTAAACAAAGAAATAGCATTAACAGAGCAACTTTATTTCTCTATTTCGGTCATCTTCTTAACACCCAGAGACCTGGCTGATAATTTTGTTAACTAGTTGTAGAAAGACAACTACCACATATCCACACTGCAAACTCTTAAGCACAGTATTTTTGAAAAGGAATACTTTATACCCAATGACTGAATATTATAGTTCTCTTTGAATAATTATTTTAGTTTTCTATTTTTAGAGCAATATCAGTTATCAGTTTTCAAAAAATGCACATTATGGTAATACATTATACAGCATACCTCAGTTAGCCTTGTTTTTGAAGTCTAAGGTGATAGACTTGATTTTAAAAGTCAAAGCCTGCAAACGATTGTCTCTTTACATTTATAATCAGTGTTTGCAAATATCGATAATTGTTCTGTGTATATTTTTAAATAAGGAAATTATATGTTACAACTCATCTATCGTAAAAAGAAGTATGCAAAATTTAAAAACTTGACACTTGAAAAACAAAATAACTTCCCGTTTAAAGACACAAAATTTTTTATTTCAGTATAAATATATATATGATTAAATAAATGCAGCCTCATTTTTTATTAATTTTATTTTGTTATGTTAGTCACCATATATTACATCATTAGTTTTTTATGTAGTGTTCCATGATTCATTGTTTGCGTATAACACCCAGTGCTCCATGCAATACGTGCCCTCTTTAATACCCATCACCAGGCTAACCCATCCCCCCACCCCCCTCCCCTCTAGAACTCTGTTTGTTTCTCAGAGTCCATATAGTCTCTCATGGTTTGTCTCCTCCTCTGATTTCCGCCCCCTTCATTTTTCCCTTCCTACTATCTTCTTTTTTTTTTTTTAACATATAATGTATTACTTGTTTCAGGGGTACAGGTCTGTGACTCATCAGTCTTACACAATTCACAGTGCTCACCATAGCACACACCCTCCCCAATGTCCATCACCCAGCCCCTCCATCCCTCCCACCCCCCACCACTCCATCAATCCTCAGTTTGTTTCCTGAGATTGAGAGTCTTTTATGGTTTGTCTCCCTCTCTGGTTTCATCTTGTTTCATTTTCCCCTCCTTTCCCCTATGATCCTCTGTCTTGTTTCTCAAATTCCTCATATCAGTGAGATCATATGATACCTGTCTTTCTCTGACTTATTTCGCTTAACCCTCTAGTTCCATCCACATCATTGCAAATGGCAAGATTTTGGTTTTTTGATGGTTGCATAATATTCCATTGTATATATATATATACACCACATCTTTTTTTTTTTTTTAAGATTTTATTTATTTATTTGAGAGAGAGAGAATGAGAGACAGAGAGCATGAGAGGGAGGAGGGTCAGAGGGAGAAGCAGACTCCCTGCCGAGCAGGGAACCCAATGCAGGACTTGATCCTGGGACTCCAGGATCATGACCTGAGCTGAAGGCAGTCGCTTAACCAACTGAGCCACCCAGGCGCCCTACACCACATCTTCTTTATCCATTCGTCTGTTGATGGACATCTTGGCTCTTTCCATAGTTTGGCTATTGTGGACATTGCTGCTGTAAACATCAGGGTGCACATACCCCTTTGGATCACTACATTTGTATCTCTGGGGTAAATACCCAGTAGGGCAATTGCTGGGTCATAGGGTAGCTCTATTTTCAACTTTTTGAGGAACCTCCATACAGTTTTCCAGAGTGCCTGCACCAGCTTGCATTCCCACCAACAGTGTAGGAGGATTCCCCTTTCTCCGCATCCCCGCCAACATCTGTCGTTTCGTGACTTATTAATTTTAGCCATTCTGACTGGTGTAAGGAGGTATCTCATTGAGGTTTTGATTTGGATTTCCCTGATGCCGAGTGATGTTGAGCACTTTTTCATGTGCCTGTTGGCCATTTGGATGTCTTCTTTGCAGAAATGTCTGTTCATGTCTTCTGCCCATTTCTTGATTGGATCATTTGTTCTTTGGGTGTTGAGTTTGATAAGTTCTTTATAGATTTTGGATACTAGCCCTTTATCTGATATGTCATTTGCAAATATCTTCTCCCAGTTTGTCAGTTGTCTTTTGGTTTTGTTGACTGTTTCCTTTGCTGTGCAAAAGCTTTTTATCTTGATTAAGTCCCAATCATTCATTTTTGGCTTTGCTTCCCTTGCCTTTGGCGATGTGTCTAGGAAGAAGTTGCTGCGGCTGAGGTCGAAGAGGTTGCTGCCTGTGTTCGCCTCAAGGATTTTGATGGATTCCTGTCTCACATTTAGGTCTTTCATCCATTTTGAGTCTATTTTTGTGTGTGGTGTAAGGAAACGGTCCAGTTTCATTCTTCTGCATGCGGCTGTCCAATTTTCCCAACACCATTTGTTGAAGAGATTGTCTTTTTTCCATTGGACATTCTTTCCTGCTTTGTTGAAGATGAGTTGACCATAGAGTTGAGGGTCCATTCCTGGGCTCTCTATTCTGTTCCATTGATCTATGTGTCTGTTTTTGTTCCAGTACCATACTGTCTTGATGATTACAGCTTTGTAGTAGAGCTTGAATTCCAGAATTGTGATGCCACCAGCTTCGCTTTTTTTTTTCAACATTCCTCTGGCTATTCAGGGTCTTTTCTGGTTCCATACAAATTTTAGGATTATTTGTTCCATTTCTTTGAAAAAAGTGGATGGTATTTTGATAAGGATAATGCAGCCTCATTCTATATGTAAAGTTTTATAATCTGTACAATTTTATTTAAAGGTATAAAAATGTTACATTAAAGCATGATTTTTAATACCCACATAATATTGTAATATAATATAATATTATTCCATGAATATAATCAGTTTACTTAATCTCCTATTGTAGGAATGATGACAAGTAATGGTTCAGCAAAGGCTTCTTGTTTATCAGTCTCTTTTCCCATGATTTTTATAATCATCTCAGGATAAAAATTTTGAAGTGAAGGTACTTAAATGTGCATTTAAAAACTTTTGATACATATTTTCTGCTTTTTCTTAGAAAGGGTATACCAATTATATTTTCATCAATAATCTATCTTCCTTTTTTATTTTGCCAAGTGGATAAGCCCAAATTTTACACTATTATTATTTTAATTTGCATTTCTTCAAACCTACAGTTTCAAGGACAATAAACATTTTTATACTTTGAGATAACTTGTGCTTTAGTGAAAGATGCAATAGTTTTCATTAAACTTTATCAGGTTTCTTTTATATACAACAAATAAATAGTGAGAGCACACATTATTTTCAGAAGAATAAAAAAGAGCTAATTTTTAAATGAAATGAAGCCCAGGGAAGTAGGAAAATAGCAGAACACTTATGCTTCCCACATCCAAAATTATGGTGGACAGGAGGAGTGAGATTTGCCTAAAATGGGGATTAAGTTGCTCTGGATGTCAAATGGAGAGTAAGACTGTGCTAACAGCTTTGGCTGGAACCCTGCAAGTGTTAGATGTTATAATTGACAAGGCACCAAGCCAAACATTATACATCCAAGACTGATAAAGGATGTTACAGTAGAAACTGGAGAAGTCAGTCGATATTTTCACAACTTTGTTGAGCCCAAAATGAGATCCCTGAAGACAAAGATGATGATTAACATAACCCCATTATGATAAAAAGGGGGAAGGGCTCGTGAATTACTCAGAAATTATACATCAGTCTATTCTAATCTCATTGGGTGAGAAATTGTACAAGCCTTTTGAGAGATCCAATAGAACTATACTTAGCAAGCCCATGGTTTGATGGAGACCAGCCCCATGCTCTCATTCCTTGGCTCATCAGAATTCTTTGAGGATATCATTACTTTGAAGGTGCGAAGCTGTTTTCAGAAAAGAGGAAGCAGAGTGTGTGTTCTTATTGCTTTGAGTGGAACTCAACTTGTTTGTGTGGGTTTGGAGCTGATACTGTCTACTGAGAGGACATTTCATTTGTAATCATATACAAGCTGTGAAGGAATTGAGTTCTTCAGAAGTGGTTTGTATGAGGAAATTCTTTTTGACTCTCTAAAATTCCGGTGAGAAAAATCTCCCAACCAAGAGAATTGCCCATCTATAAAAAAAAAAGACTTGAGAACATGGCAGTTTTGAGAAGAGTGGGCTAATTTAACAGATGGGTAAGGTGGTTTGTGGGCAGTCTAAACCTACAGCTTCTCCAATATCTCTGGGGACTGCTGAGAGGCAGAATAGCCTGAAGATTTGATTATTGCCCAAAGTTCAAAGCAGGGGGAAGAAAACACAAGAGAGGGGAGGATTTAAATAGCAGAAGAGAGACAACATATAACCAATAACTCTCATAGGAAGGTTTCCAAGGACAGTGCTCGCCTACCCACTCTTCAGTCTCAGTTTGAGACTTTGTTACATCTGAGGTCCCCTGGGCACACAAAATTGGGCAGAAAATTTTTGTCAATTAGTTGCTTGACATTTCTTTTCTGACATTCAAGGAAATAGCCAGACAAAAACCTATCATTTACTGCTTTAAATCTGGCTAGAAAAAAAAGAGCATAACACATGTAATTAACTCTCAAGTATGCAAGTCAACAGAATGAAGACTTTTTATGTAAAAGAAAAGAGTGTTGATAATCTGCAGATATTGGGTGCACCCTGCTGTTCTATGGACCTAGGGTTGGCCAATCTAGCAGCTCTCTCAGAAACAAACAAAACAAAACAAAACACTTTTTAAAGATTGAAGTCACTATCGTTATCTGGGAATCGATCTGGATTGCATCTATTGTAGATTTGCTGTCCCGGTTTAGATGTAATTTCCCGTAATCCAAACCTAGGAGTTGTGAAACTGAATAGGTATAAAACATTTACAAGTCCTTTGAATAATCCATCCTGCCTGGGAAACTGTTTCCGGTCTTTGGTTGCATCTCTGAAACATTGATCAGGGCATCCTTGGACAGAATGCACCGCCCTGGCTTAATGGGCACAGGGTGGACAAGACCCTGAGTTGCACCTACTTGTCCAGATGGCTGCCCCAAATTATATTTATTTTCAGAAACTAGGGATAATATGGTTCCATTTTATTGAGCCACAATCCCACTTGTGGGAGATCATTGAGATCAGATGTACTGGCCTAGAACAAGCTTTGGCAAGCCTCTGGGAAGAACATGTCTTTTCTTTCCTAGCTCAGTGTGTTTTCAAGATAATTCCTTAGTTCAAGTAGGGTCATCCAACCATAACTCCTCAAGGTAGTTCCTTTTAATAACCCAAACTTACCTTTTATCTGGATATGCCCAGCTCTGAGTTCCTCAGGTAGTTTAAATATTTTATAATGGGTAAAATCAAGAAATTATGGTCACTGTGCTCAATTTTATATCAGCACCCTTTGTGAGAGTGTCATAATAATCAGGAGGTGCCATACTAGGTGAGAAATGGGAGAAGAGGACTTCTCAGGATTGCTATACTCCCCAGTAAATCAATAATGAAAGACTTTAGGGTCAATTCAGAAGCAGAAAAGCACAGTTCCACAAATAGAAATGTTTCTACAATTAGGCAAATCATGTTTAATTACCACAAATATCCTTCACCATCTCAGCATGGAGAATTGGTTTTCCTATCTTCATACTCTCACATGTCATCTCTTCCCATGCTGTGTCTTAAATTAAACATTTTCTCATTAGATTGCCATGTGTTTCTTATGACATGACCAAATTATAACCAATTTGAGGGCAAGCACAAGTTCTCAGAGAGCCTGCAACAGTGTTCTGCAAATGGCAAACTTTCATTGAAAGATTTTTGCTATCTCACCGTTACGCTTTTATGGATATCGAATGGCTCATCCTACTCTGGCACACATTTGAATATTTTCCATTCTAAACACATTTTCCATCCCAAACACCGGTTACACCACTTGATCTCCTAACAATAAGGACTTCATTTCTTTAAGTTTGGAAGTTTCTTAATCTTTAATCATGTCCCTTTAAAAATGCAAATACACCTGGACAGAGTGAACGCAAGGTTCCCTCCTATGGCAATGTGCCTGCTCTCTCAAGGTATCTCTCTTTTTCAAGTCCTTGCTTTCTAGGACCTTCTTTATCTACTATCTGGAGAAAGGATGCAGAAGATGATATGGATATTTTATTTTCCCTTGCATGGGACTTAAATTTCGTTGCCAGTTTGTATGAGTCTATTAAGTCAAAGAATTAATCCTAACTCTTCTTGAAATTTTTGACTTGTAACTTTGATAGAGGCAAATACCTGTTGCTTAAAAACCAAATTCTACTTGGCCTTGTCTAAGTCCAGAGTCAGCTCACTTAGGCCCAGGGTTGCTTATTTGCATAGCTAGTTTAAATAGTGAGTAGCCGAACCTTTCTTTCCCTAAAGGCTTCACCACTTGAACAACCATGGTGTTCTTTTTTGGTATTTGGGGGTGGGGGGAGAAGCATTAATTTTTATGAAACCCAGGAAGAACAAAAGATTAGACAAAGTGGTTATGGTCTGTGTCCCCCTGTTATGTATAAATATTCAGTCTTTGAAAGACAATAGAAAATTTCACAATTTTAAAAAATTTCACTCCAACTGCCTTAACCCACAAGGGAAACGTCAGGATTGCAACAGATGAGGAGACCTGTTTTTAATTGAGAAAGCCCTGCCCTACTCACCAGCCGTGCTGTCTGTGGATTAAGCCTTTTGAAGTTTGGGGAAATTCACTCCCTTGCTCCTCTCTTCTTTATGAAGTCTTTAAATGTCCTCCGCTCCTTTCTGGCTCTTTCAAGAATAATTAGTACCCTCATCAATTTCCCTGCCCTTGCCCGTTTGACAAACAAGTGCCACGTGAGTGAAATGTTTGCATTCTTCCCAGAGCAGAATTTGGGGGCAGTTTCTAATTCGATAGATTTCACAGCAGTGAAGCTCCCACGAGAGTCATAAATGAAGTTGTGGTAACTCAAGCAGTTTTTTGACGACCAACAGTGTTGTGTTACATCTTTGAATTGGCCTTTCATTTCAGTGATTAACAGGTGTGGTGCAGGAAGCCTTTGGTTTCAGCTCCACTTAATTCAACAGCCTGCTTCTGCTTTGCTACTAGGTCTAAGAAACAGTCTCGGGCTTCCAGAAGAGTGACTAGGCTTCTGTATTTAGATTATTTCAGGAATAATTTAGGTAGGAAAATCAACACATAGAACCAAGGAGGCGCAATTTCCTGACCCTTTCTTTTCGCAATTGTGTAAGTAGAATAACTTCTTTCCAGCTATGTGTCTAAACTAAAAAATCTTTTTCTATCAGAACTGCATAATAAATTATGCTTGTTAATCAATAAGACCATTGTGAATCATCAGCCTAAGGATGAGCCATTTTCCTGGATTTCTTCCCCTTTTTTCTCCAAGTGCCTACACTTGGGCAGTATCATTCCAGATACTTCCTATTTTGAATGATGATCAGAAAGGAATGTGGAAGGATGTAACAATAATAATTCATGTTACTGTTTGTAACAGTTGGTTGGGGAAGGGGGGTTAACAGAGTTTGTGAGGGGATAAGACAACTCCAGAGGTTTTCCCAATTGCATTGATGTCTCTCATCAGCATGTGGGAAGGATCTCCTGTGTGTGGAGTATTTCAGTTGGCCCTGGGTGAAATACCCAGGAAAAACCACATTGCTTTTGCCTTTTTAAGAATGACACATGAAAGAAAGAGTAGTACAAACAACTAAATGGTTCGGAAAGTTACAAATAAAGGGAATGGATTTTGGAGCTGAAACTGTCAGGAAAGGTTTTTTGACTTTGAAGAAAGTGAAAGGGAAGTCACTGAAGGCAAGGGCACAGAAGCAAGAAGGATCAAGGATGTACAACAAACATGGAAGGCTGGGTCAGCTGCACATGCTGAGAAGTAGGACATCATTCAGTGGCTCTGCAACCAGTTATTCTCCGGTTAGGAATAATGGAATGTGTCGGGAGAGAGAAACTCTAGTTTTTTAACCAGAGGCCTGATGCAGAGAAGGCTTTTGTGTCTATCATTACTGCAATCTGGTTTACACTAGATGGTTCGTATCAGTTTCAGCTCGCTTATGAAAGAACAATTTGAGAAACATGATCAAGCATTAATAAGAATATGAATAATCAAGAAAGTGCTGAAAATACACTAACTTTGGTTGGTTATCCTGGAATTGACATTAATTAAAATAGATTGAAATTAATGAACTAGCTTGAGTTCTAAGTAACTTTGAATATTTTTTCCAAAGTCACTCCAGCCATCCATGTTTCCAAATGATTCACTTTAAATAATTATGAGGCAAAATTATTACCCGAGATGTGATCGAATCCAGACATTTAAGACAGGAAAACTACAGAACAGGTTATTAACATATTCCTTATCGTGACACTTAAGACCCTGGAAAAATAAGGACTTCTTATTCACAAGTTTATGGATTTCACTGGAACCAAGGATGACCTTGATCCCTTCAGTCCGTCTTCAGGGACATCTCACTGACAATGTAAGTGTTTGAAAGGAGAGTTGTCATTGTAAGATCTGGACTTAAAGTTGGGATTTATGATCAGTACAACATTCATGATCTGCACTGCAGTGTGAATTAGGCTTTGATAAAGTTTGACATTCACTGGAGGATATTTTAAAGTCAAAACTTGGCTTTAGTTTTAGTCAATGGTTTCTTCGTTATCTAAAACAGAAGAAAGCATTTATCAAGGCATCAATCAAAGTTTCAGATGTCTCAGAATGTAAAATTATTTAAGGGGACTCAGGGGAGCTGTTGCAAAATGTCTACTTAAAATGACTTCAATGTTATTGTTAATTTTAATGTGAATACTAAAGTTATCTGATTATAGCAACTTTGTGTTATACTTACACAAGAACAAATTCATGACCCTGGTTTCAAGCTGAGTTTAAACCATAGAGAGACTCCAAAGTATAAATAAAACATTGTAATCAATACCACCCTTTTTGACAAAACTCTGGGAAATAAATTAGAAATTCCAGTCTTCTAAGATGAAACATAAACTAACAAGATCTTCTAAATGTAGTTTACATGGTGTCTTTTGGCTGCATCTTCAGTGTTGTTTTCAAAACATAGAAATTATTAACTATAGCATTTTGAATTGAGAACACTGAATACTTTGGAACCCCTAGGAATACTTTGCATTACTTTCATGTTGATTCATTCATTTTACAAATATTTATTTAGTACCTATTATGCATCAAAGACCATGATAGATGCTAGAACACAAAAAGAAATGGAAGGGAAAACTAATTTTGCAATTATCCATTCTCCCATTATCTCAAGGCATTCCTTCCAAGTTTTTAGAGTATTTGGCCCGTGATATTTTTTGTTTGTTTTCCCACATAATCTAAAGAAAATTTCAGTTAAATGTATGGATGATTAATCTAGGTTGATTATTAGTGGAAAGTTAGAAATAATCAATATATCTCCCTATCCTTTTAAGATTGGTGTTGCAAGTAGGATGCTTTAGTGAATTCTTGATCTTTGAAGGATAAAGGTCCTAAAATAGTTTCTAACTCAAGAAAAAGATTGTACCAGGTCTCAGGAGGTCATAAAAGAAAGTATAGAGCTAATAAAGAGAATGAAGGGGCTGAAGGTAAGCCAATGTTTATCTTGATTCCAGGAGTCAAAAGGAAGAAGACAAAGAATGCAAATCAAATAAGGATACACCTGTGGCCAACTTTGAAGCTACTCATCTTTTAAGAGTTTATAAAATCCTATAGAGAAATGGTGTGAGCATGTGTGTGAATTAATCATGTTAGAATCTTTGTCAGCCACATTGTATGTGGACATAAAAACCAATCCAGATTAAATGGACAAAGGAAAAGGGAGGCCGGTATTGCCATAATTCCTCCATATGGTTAGCAAGGCATGGATTTCACCTTTTATGACAAAAGTGGATATGTTGTAAATATTATCAACAAAATATGGAAGACAAAAATGAACTAACAGAAATACTCAGAATGACCCCGCGATGGCTGCATATGAAAACTGCAGAGGTGTGAGGCTCATACTACAAATGAAGACAAGCAAGATAGGAATGTGGCCTTGGGGGAAATAGCAAGTGTTATGTTTATCTGTATGATGATAGATTTTTAGGTTGTGAAACATGTGGTCAAAACATCTGAAAGCTTAAAGTGCAGGTCTGGACAGGAGGAGTAGTAAGGCTGGCTTAGACAGGTAGATCTGGGAATGATCTGCAAAATGATGCTGTTGGAGCTGGGAGAGTATAGGAGTCTGCCAGGGAGAGGGAGGTCTGGGCTCCACGTAATCCAGGAGTAGAGCCAAGTTGGAGCTTGTCCCAGACACAGATAGAGGAAGGCTCAGGTAGGAGTGTAGAGGGTACTTCACTGGCGTCTGGAGTTTCAAGATTCTCTATCTGTACTAATCCTGCCTCTCTCTATGGGTTAGAGGGTTTGTAATTCAGAAGCTTAAAACTAGCAAAGTAAAAAAAAAAAAAAAAAAAAAAAACCTAAAAGCAAAAAGAAGAAAAATGCTTGCAAAAACGGAGATAAGCAAACACAATGGTGATGTTGCCGTAGAGCAAACATGATGAGGATGGGCAAATAGAATGTCCACCACATACATTTAGGTGACTTTACTTTTTTTTTTAATTTATTTTCAGTAAGGTGCTTACAGCACCTCACTGTGCTACTTGAAATGTGTGTTTGATTCGGGTTTTAGTTGTACTTGTTTTCGTTGACGTTATGGATTGATATTACAGATCAGTACTTGAGAATCTAATTCCTCCACTCTGTGCAGAGCACCTTGCCGATTTCCTGGTAGCACAGAAGATTACTTTGAGGAGTTGGCGGTCTGGCTGAGAAGCGAGGGCGGATAAAGAAACACTGAGCAGGGGTCAGAGGACTGCATAGTTGAGGACTAAACTGTGAGTTACAAGTCAATTACAGTTCCAGAGCCGCACAATTGGCAGGATCAGCACAGGCTAGAGAAATACAGGGAGGGTCCAAGGAAGAGGAATCTGAGCCGGCACTTGAAAGGTGGGTAGGACAGGAAAGGAGAAAGGCATTATTGGTACGAAAAATGGCATGAATATGGGACCAAAAATGGCATATTTGTGGTTTGGTAAGAGAACCAGGCTCTCAAACATAAACAAGGTATGTTTAAAAGTTATGGGAACTGGGGCGCCTGGGTGGCTCAGTTGTTTAAGCGACTGCCTTCGGCTCAGGTCATGATCCTGGAGTCCCGGGATCGAGTCCCACATCGGGCTCCCTGCTCAGCGGGGGGTCTGCTTCTCCCTCTGACCCTCTCCCCTCTCGTGCTCTCTGTCTCTCATTCTCTCTCTCAAATAAATAAATAAAATCTTTAAAAAAAAAAGTTATGGGAACTAACGTTATCTGGATGAAGGAGAACCTGGAGAGCCGGGATGAGGGGTCCAGATTGTAAGGTACATGTAGGCGACTTGCCTTTACACTCAGAGGGTGAAGTTAGATTGAGGCTGCCAAGGTGCCTGATTTATAGGACCAGTGGAGCCCAGAAGAAGTGAAAGGGGGGCAGGGACACTCACACCGCAGCTAATGAAGAACCCGCTGTGCCCAAACTCCGTTCACTGCAGTGGAAATGTTCCTCCGCACTGGCAGCTAACAGCTGCTCCCAGCGCTGACCACCAGCCTGTACCTCTTCCTACCCTCCAGAGGCTGTTGGCTGCACTTCTAACACTCAGTCAGACCAAAGCCTTATGCTTAAGGCTTGGCAACTGTGAAAGCTAGAAATGTAGCTCTTAGCACAGAAAGCTGTACGGAGTAAATGGCAAAAAATGGACAATGTGGATTCTTATTTCCCTGAAACCCACATACCCCAATTTCTCCACCCCGCCTTGGATTTTCTTTCCACAATTTAAATGCTATTATGTTCTTTACTTTTTAAAACCACTTCTGGCTATGATCAGCAGTGGTGGTTTACCAGGGTGACCCCCTGAGCTGCAGCAGCTCATCACCTGGGAACCTGTCAGAAAGGTACTCTTTGTACCCCACCCCAGGCCTGCTGAATCAGAAGTTCCGTAAGTGGGGCCCAGCCATCTGTGTTTTAAAGAGTCAGCCAGGTGGTTCTCATGCGTGATGAACTAGAGCACCACTCACCTGCAGGTTGCAGTGATGACTCCTCAGACTATCACCTGAGGCCCTTTAAGGTCTATCCCTCACCTACTTCTCCAGCCACGCTCAGCCCTGGCCTACAAGCCAACCCCGACAATGAGCCCAGGTGTATTGCAGACACACGCACAATTTTCAGTCTCCTAACCACACCAAACTCTTTCATAAATGCTGGTGATCACGTCCCTCGGTGTGATAAACCCCTACCTTTCAAGTCCACCCTCAACATCCCCTGGCTGTGGCCAGCAGGTACTCTCTCCTATAGTCCCAAAGCCCTGGGCTTACCCTGCTGATAGAATAATCATCACAATGAACTGAATGCTCCGTTTATGTGTCTGTCTAGGTTAAGGACAGAATCTTCTTGCATTCAACTCTGCATATTTACCACGTTGGAGAGTCAGGACGCTGAGCTACCGCTCCCAGTTCTGCTGACCAACTGGTGTCCTCGGGCACGTGGCTTGGCCCTCTGCTGTCCTGCCCCAATTATTTCTGCATCTGTATTAAATAAGGGGGCAGCTTAAATCATCCCCAGGAGGTTTAACATTAGAAATCTGCATTTCTAGGGCGCCTGGGTGGCTCAGATGATTAAGCGTCTGCCTTCGGCTCGGGTCATGATCCCAGGGTCCTGGGATCGAGTCCCACATCGGGCTCCCGGCTCAGCGGGGAGCCTGCTTCTCCCTCTGACCCTTGCCCCTCTTATGCTGTTTCTCTCTCGCTCTCTAAAAAATAAATAAAATCTTTAAAAAAAAAAAAAAGAAATCTGCATTTCTAACCAGCACTCAGGTGATTGGTATGCCCTCCAAAGTTTGAGAACCACTACTGATGACCTCCCCACCTATAAACATTAAGAAGCCTCCAGCTAGGTATTTAGGAAAATTTTATCTTCCTTTACTGTTGCCCCTAAATTCCTTTGGGATCAGCACACTGTAGAGTAAGGTAGCCCAGGGTGTCTCCCCAGCAGTCAGCTGAGAACTCACCGGTTCGAAATGTCTCCTCTTTTGGTCTTTGGAGGCCTAGCAGAGAGCTTAGCTGGAAGCTCCTTAAAGTGATCAGTAACTTGGAGAAGCAGCTGAAGTAAGGCCTGGGCAGGAAGCGAGAAATTAAAAAAATAATAATAAATATATTGGACACATTTCTGTTTGACTAAAATTAAATGATTTCATAAATCAATAATCATATCTTCAAATAATCAAATCAGTTCCCAATTAAAGATAAAAGGGCAGAGGCTCTCCAGCCCCAAGAGCTCACGAGCCGGTCCCGGGCTACAGTTTTTGCAAAGCCGTAAACAGCCAGGCATGTTTACATATGGACTCTCAGCGTGTTCTTTTCCTTATCAGCAGTGTCTGCCTCAGTGGCCGAGACAGACCACCCACAGTACCTCGAAGCTGCAGTTTGCTACCAGCAATGATTTGGTTAACCTTTGATGAAACATAGGAATGTAAAGCACGGAAAGGTCTGGAGCCCTACGCAACCCTTTGACACGGCACTGTCTGTCATTAATGATCATCCGCCATTAGAGGTTTGGCTTTGAAAATGAAATGAGACAACTCGTCTTCAGCCCCTAACCCTGCTCTACTTGCCAACTGAACCCTGCTGTGTTTGGAGACTTCCTGATTTACTGCTTTGCCTTTTAACTATGTTCAGGCGAATGGGAGTTGTTGGGGGGGGCAGGGTAAAAGAGCCCAGGGATCAAGTGAGTACAAACAAGGCATCTCAACTAGCATCAAGGGAAGCGACTTTCTGCTCCGATAAGTCACCGGGTCAAAAGAGCTTTATTCCCACAGTTGATTTAATCTTCCTCTTTTTTTTTTTCTTTTTTCTTTTTCAAGCTAGGTGTAAGAATTTCCTTGCTGGGACATCATGCAAGAAATATTCAGTATCCTTTTTCACTTCCTTTTAAAAACAACAGCAATAATGTTAGAGTTCCCTGGGGTCCCTCCTCTGTCTCAAAGGTTCTTTTCCTTTTAACAATATATCAGCGTATCCGAAGGCTCCACATCTCATTCCGCATATAGTGTGGTGTTCAGAGCAGGGTAAGATATATGTGTAAATGCTTGCTGAATGAACGAATGACCGCATCTGCCTCTTAGTTCAATAGCTGTGGCTTGCACATAAAAGCAAGTTTTAGACAACAGTAAAATTACAGGCAGTTGACCCAGACCTCTTCCTGTTAACAGCTGACTTGTTATTCTTAGGTTCACTTTTTTTTGGCTCTTGAGTCTATGGCTATCCTTCCTGGCCCCCCTCCACCCACCACAGCTTTTTGGCTAATTGGACTTGGGAATCTCTCTCAGCCCTTGGTTTGGTGGGCTCCTAGGATTTCAATGTCAGGAGATTCCTACCTTCCGTCTCCACCTTGTGGAACCCTTCAGGGAGGCCTACAATTCAACTCCTCCCTTCCCTGAGACAGGAGAGGTCTGGGCATCGTTTTCCATCTACCTAGGTGAGAAGGGCTAGAACAAACTGTATTTTCTTAGGATCCTTCTCATACACAGAGATGGCTTAGCATAATTCAAATCATTTTTATTCCGCTCACCAATGTAATTACATCTATCACTGCCACACAAAGACTTTTCAAGTGTAATAACCTCCATAAATTTGTTCCAGGTAAAGCGATAGGGCATTCCCACCGTAGCTACCACGTCAGCATTACTCTGGGAATTAGGAGGCTATTACAGATTAAAGCAGCCAACCACCGTACTGAGAAATTTTATTTTATTTATCAACAGACATACCATTTTCCGTGAAACAGACACTGTCTTATGTACTTCATAAGTATTAATTTATTTTACTTTCAAAACAGAAGAGGTAGGTACTATTCTTAGCTCTATTTCAAAATGAGGAAAGTGAGACACAGGGAGCTAAGTGACTTACCCAAGGTCACTCAGGTAGTGAATGGCAGAGTTAGGATTTGAATCCAGCCAACTCCAGCTACAAGACCTGTGCTCAGAGCCATTTTACTGTGTAGACTGACCTCCTACCTCCGTCTGGTATTTCTCAAAGAAACTCTCTTCTGCTTTGGCAACCCGTGATATGGTGGGTTGTAGATGGGGCAGAAGTATGGAGCCCAGCCTGTGTCCTTGAGTGACTATGTGGAGCAGAGACCCTCCCACACCTCTACCCCACCTTAGGTGGCTTGTGATGGACAGGGAGCATGTGTGACAAGTCATCTTTTGGCGAGATAAGCCACAGGGATGTGGAGGAATGTTTGTTAAAATAGCACAGGTATTTTCAGAGCGTGGTCCCTGGATCAAGAGCATCAGCTTCATCAAGGAACTTAGAAAGACAAATTCTCAAATTCCACTCCAGAATACTCCGTTCAGATCTTGGGGGGGGGGGGGGGCAGCAATCTATATGCTAAAACCTCTCCAGGATATTCTTATGCAAACTGAAGTTTGAATACTACTGCAGTAGCATGATCTAGCCTATCCTGTCTCATACTTGGTGATGGTTTTTTTTTTTTTAACTTGTTGAATAATTAAGTACAGTCTGTGTATAGGAAATGGTAAAAGTATAAGTGTAACTGCACATTTTTCATCATGAGCTTCTTTACCATTTCCACTACTACTACCTTACTTAGGGTGTATTGAGTTTAGCTGCAGTATAGGATATGTGAAGAGGAGTGATGGGAAAGAAGATGGCGAATAAAGGTTTGGGCCACGCCAAGCATGATGTATGCACAATCACTGCTCACTGAGTGAGGATTCTCTTCCTCTGCCCTTCAGCTCCCCGATACTTCTCGACTGGACTAATGCAGAAACCCCCTAACTCTCTCTTCTGTGTTCATTGTTTCTCCACTCTAGTCCCCCTACATTAAGTTGGCATTAACCTTTCAGAAGTTCAGCTTTGATTACGTCATCATTCTTTTAACAACTTGATTGTGCTGTAATTCATCTCTAGGAACTTGGATTTAAGGGAGGGTTTCCACCATTACTAGGACTGATAATAATGGTTCACTGTGGCTAAACTGTTTGCACAAAGAATGTGATTTATGCTGAACTCCGGCTTTCCTTTTGGGATTCTGAAATTATACTCCATGCTAGGCAGAGTGCCTAGGTGCCTGAGTCTCTGATGAGTTTCCCTGCTAAATATCTTCCCACATGTTGTCATCACAGCATGCATCTAGAGGAATTATGGATCCTGTGTGACTCCATGGGGAAAGGACTCTTGGAAACTTGCACCTGCTTTCCTCTGCACCTCACCTCATTCACCTTTTGTTTTTGCTGACTTTAATTCGTCACCTTGCCCTGAATTATAAATCACAACCTTGAGTACAACTGTATGCTGAGTCTGTTGAGTGGTCCTAGTGAGTTGTGGAACTGAGGGCAGTTTTGAGGGTCCCCAACAGAACCTCCAAATGCTAGCTTCCACTAATTTCTAAGTGACTGCTCTATTATTTTTTTGAGAACGCCCTCAGGCAAAATTGCTCCATAGTTTCACACAACTTCTTGGCCTCACGTACCTGGAGTAGAGCTCCTGTTACACTTATCAGGGAAAGGGATGGGACTAGGTTGTGATTAAGATGCCATAGACTCTTACTTAGTTCGTAATAAGAGCTAGTAGATTTTCTTGAATAAATATTTCCCCATTTAAAATTTTCATAGGCAAATGGTTGCTTTTAAATTATTATTTATAATTTTTATAATTTTCATAATTTAAATGGTTACTTCACTGGGGAAGTATTCCCTGAGCTCCTTCATACTGTCATTTTGGAAGTCCTATTTCTGATCATATCATTATTACATCCAAAATTGTCAAAGACTCTCCAATTCCTACCACAATAAAATCTATATTCCTTAGCTTGATTTTCAAGGCCCTCTATAATTAGGCTCCATAGGTTATCACCGTAACCATGACAGAAGGAGTCTTGTGTTCCTCAAGCATATCTCATGCTGTTTGCTCTGTCAAAACGTTCATCTCCTTTCATACCATAACATATATTCACATTTTTCATCATGTCGATATAAATACACCTTTTTTTGTATTCTTGGCTAATTTTCCAGCTCACAGTTGCTTCTCCCTAAAAAATGTGTTAGAATTTAAAGACACGGATCACTTTATCTTTTTCTAATTGTGGACAAGTACTAATAGATGCTATCATTCACCGCAGATAGCACAACACCTGCCACCTATGAGGGCCCTCTGGAAATATTTCTTGTTCCATGAACAAATGGCTGATGAGAACAAATTATGGCCGAAAGAGTGACAAAAGTCAGGATGTCACCATTTAAAGAGCACTTTCTCACACAGGCAGCCCATTCGCTCATCCCAGCAGCCCAGTCAGCCAAGGTTGTCGCCCTTACTCCCGTGAGGAAATTAGGGCTTCTAAGTTTAAGATTCCTACCTAAGATCACGCTGAGATACTGAGTAGTCATTGCAGATTTGAGTTCAAAGCCTGTGCTCTTTAAGAACCAAACTCTTTCCATAATGAAAGCAATCAGGAAAAGAAAGTGCCTTCTACCACTTAGCCTGCTCATTTTTCAATTAGAAAGGAATACGGGCAGTTTAACAATAAGTACAGAAAGATAAAGGAACCCCTTTCTGACATTTTTTGCTTAGATATCTAAAATGTAAACTTAAGGCTTCAGTAATGAATGTTGGTTATATAATAGATAGGAACAAAGTAGGTCTATTCTGCACAAAAATGCTCTGTGCTAACCTAACCACATGGCCATTTTATTACAGTGACTATGTTGTTTTGAAAAATAACTCGTTCCACTGGAGATGAAAGATAAGTGACTGCAGAATGTGGAGCAAAAAGGGGAACTTTTGTTGTGTGTATGAGCAAGGCTAAGGTCGGACGTGAGGGGCCTGAAGAGAAGGATTTGAGAAGGAATTAACTTCTGGGTGATGATACATATTATTTAAAATGGCATTTGCTGCCTGTTTTTAGTCACTGGGTCACCTGTGTGGCCATTCATTCACAGCTCCTTTCCTGCCAAAAAGGCCCGTTTAACTGATGCTCAACAGATTTTGTTCACAACCACACTTGGCATCGTGTCTGATTCCTCCACTTAGACAGGAAGTTATCAACAGAGGGACTTTTTTTTTTTTTTTGTAGGTGTTAAGAGGTTGAAAAATATATCTTTATCCAGCATGCTGGAGAGGCAGAACGGGTATCATAACACAGTTCCTTCTACCACAAATCCTGAACCTTGAGCCTCCTTTTGCCCCCTTTAAAATGGGGATAATATTGCAATGTATGTGTTGCCCTAAAGATCAAAAAAAAATTATGTGAACATTTCTAGCAAAATGCCTGGCGCATTATGTACTCAAGCGGGTTCTTTAAAAAAAAAAAGATTTATTTATTTATTAGAGAGAGCAAGTGAGCATGGGGGTGGGGAGGGTCAGAGGGAGAAGGAAAGGGAGAGAATCTCAAGCAGACTCCCCACTGAGCATGGAGCCCAACACAGCTGATCCCACAATCCCAAGATCATAACCTGAGCTGAAATCATAACCAACTGACTGGGCCACTCCCCTTAAGAGGGTTCCTCTTGCCTGCCTTGACTTTTCATCATTATTGCCCTCTAGACAAGGTCCCAGATCCCCTAGTTGGTTTTACCAAAGTGGATAAAAACATATGCCAAAGATTGTTGATGATACAATACATTAAGGGGGTTTGAATTTCCCCATCATTCACTTATTTCAAACTATTGGTGGTGGGGAGTGGGTGAATAGTGAAGGAAACTTGAAATAGTATATTTATAAGAAATCATAAAAATAATAGATGATTTATCCTGGGTACTTTCCAATTTGAAAAATATTTTCATGTATGTAGTCTCACTTCATTCTCCCCAAGCATGGCAATGTAGATGTGCTTATCTTCATTTTACAGATGAAGAGACCGAAGTTCAGAAAGGACCAATGATACAATGATACTTTTAGAGGACCTCTAAAAGTGTTAGAATGAAAATGTTCACATGGGTGACCAAGTTTTCTATGGAGGAGAAAGAAGTAGTCATCTTATAATCCCCTGTAGAAAGAAAGATTGTAATAGATAAGTAATTATAGATTAGGAGTGAGGTGTCATAGATATATTTAGGTATGGGGGTGATGAACAAAATTTATTTTGGGACTATACTTGCAATTATGTAACTTCTCACCTCTGGTATAAGGTATCTTTTTGAAAAGAATTTTCATACTCCTTTCTTCTTGTTTCTGTAGAATTTCGGATGAATACATGTCACATTTTAGAGTGAAATTTTCATCCTTATAAAAAGCACTTATGGATAACAACAAAGAATTGGGAGTGGAATTTAAAAATTGTATTTTATTGGCCATTTCCTCACTTTTACTTCACTTTTAATGAACAGGATGAAGAGTCCAATGAATAGGTTGAAATACCATATTCTGTCGATATATCTTTATTCACTTTATCTTAACACTAAATCCCTCTGAATATTTTGACTTCCTGATGCATTACTTTAAAACCGATGGCCTTTCACTCCTTTCTCTATTATTTGATGAAGACCAATAGTTGTGTAGCTTGTTTCCAGTGAAAACCAGAGGTGTATAATAGTAAATATTTATTTTTAGTAGCCAATTTACTTTCATAAATATAAAAAGATTTCAATAAGAAACTACTAAAGAACCAAAATAGGTGAGTTCCAGAAAATAAATAAATAAAAACAACTTAGGCATACCTGAGTTTTGGAGAAATAAGATAAAATAACGTGAGTATTTTGGATTATAGTCTTCTATACTAATAATTGAATTATTTGGATGAAATGTTTTCCTCACATTGTATATTATTATTATTATCATTATCATTATTCAGTTAGCATAAAACACATAATTTTAGAATGCATGGCTATAGACAAAGGAGATTTAACATGAACTTAATAGAGAGTTTTATTCCTCTTTGGAAATATATATTAAATTGTATTTCAGATTCATTTTAGAGAAAATTTAAATCTTGATTTATTTGTAGTCTGATTCTTGCTAAGAGACTGAAACCCTTTTTTAAAAATTGTTGTCTCTGATAACATTGCCCAGAACACTTGCTGAAGATAAACACAATGGAATCAACACCGTAATATGATATTTCCTCATGGAATACCAAGATTTTCCCTTGTGGGACACAAAACCCATAATCAACTGGCAGGGTTGTGAAGGTCTTTCTTACACACTAGATTGATCTGATAATCCATACCATGTTTGGACATATTTTATGCATTACAACTTATATTCTTTCGCTTCTATGGCAACTGATGGCTTTGTAAATTTTGGAGCACTAGGGAAAGAAACATATTGGCAGAATGCTTAGATTTTCATTTTTTCCATAAGATAGAAAAAGCAAGATACTCAACAACTAACTGTGATGATGTGACAAGAGATTATTTAATTATTCTTGACATGCTCCTATGCAGCCAAGAAGTAATCTTAACTTTGTTAAAGGCCTGCATTGATTTAAAAACAAACTCAAATACAAAAATTTATTTTTCTTATTTAATAAAATAATAGATTTTTCAGCCCAGCAACAGGCATGTGAAACATATGTACGATTTTGGTACAACTGTGGAAATGAAACATTGCGATTTTGAGTATCACAATGGATTTGAGTTTTCAGTCATTGTGTTTTAATGATAGAAAGTTGGTTGGATATTTAAAAATCTCAAGTTTCTTAAATCTATTTTTACATGAGAAAATTTAGTTAAATATTTGTAGTTTTTGGATAAAATGTTTTAGTTTTCTTAATTGGCTAATGATTTCCATTGAGATAGGTCAGTGGTTGGTAAAAACCATGGCCTGTGAGCCAAATTCAGCCTGTTGATCTTTTAGTACATCTTGTGATCTAAGAATGACATTTGTATATTTAAATGGTTAATAAATTTTAAAGAATAATATTTCATAACATGTGAAAATCATCTGCACTTTGTATTTTGGTGTTTAAAAGTAAAATTTTATTGGAACATAGCTATCCCCATTCATTTATGTATAGTCGATGGCTTCTTTTGCACTACAGTAGCAGAACTGAGTACCTGGGACAGAGATCATATGGCCCACATTGCTGAAAATATTCATTATCTGGCTCTTTATAGAAAAACTTTGCTGGCCCCAGAGATTGTTAACCTCTAAATCCTAGATGGCTACTAAAATGCACACATAGACACACACATAAACACACACACACACACACACAATGCAGCCCGAATGTGTGCCCTATGAAGATGTTTTCATTCCAAACACTTTGATTCATGGAAACTATCATTTCATATATTGAATATTCTTTTTAAGTTTGGAAATTATTAGGAAAACAACCTATCTTTACCATCAAGATCATGATAGTAAAAAAAAAAGTAAAAACATATTGTGCAAATATAAATCCCTCAGATTAAATGTACTGAAATCCTGTGGTCACAAGTTGATTGGTTTGATTTAGGAAGCATCCATATTCTCCTTCCTTATTCCCCACCATTGGACTGAAACATTGACATAGTCACTATTAGGACATTTGTTGTCTACATGGTTATTCAGAGTGGTCTGTCAGATTAAAATTAAAATAAAAAAATGATGGAATCTAGATTTGATTTTAATAATTTGCATTATCTTGACTAGAAAGCCAATTTTATGCCATTAGCAGTCTCACGCAGAACTGACATCATAGCTCCATGATATGATAGGACGTATCCAACATGTTTTAAACCCTGTTCTGCATTTTCCAGAGAAAGAGAGCTCAACTAAAGATAGCTTTCAACTGCTAAAGGCAGTGGCTTTGTACTCTATCAACATAGCCTAACTAGAACTACATTTTCTAGTAGTTCTCCCCTGTCTAGTTCCAGATGAGGGCTGGCCACAAGAGAAGTTGGCCGTAGACCTGGCAGGCAAATGGAGAAGTATCATCATCCTCTGAAGTTCTGCAGAGGGGCCAACACATATCCATGGTCACTGATCAGCCAGATTACCTTATTCACCCGAGACAACAACTGGTGCGGCGGTGCCTTCAGCTTTCCCACGTCCCCAGCTAGCCATGATGCAGCTCTGCTCTGGTGCGGTGGGGTAGCTTCCCCAAAGGTCATCCGCGTCATCACAGTTGGAGGTGGCAAGATGCAGAGGTGAATTACAGTTTGACCTCATGGGTTTCTGTTGTCCTTGAGAGAGAGTCTGCTAGTTCATGCTTGCCCTGCTTCACGTTTAGGATTCTTCCCAGATGCTGATTCTGCTGACCTACAGCCATTTCAGGCCCACTGCCAGACGTGGATGCAACAGCCTCCCACAGATGCCTCACAGCATCTCCGTATATGGTATGATACCGAAAGTAAGCCCCTTATTCCACATCACTCAGAGAGCTCTGCCTTCTCTAATGGAACCACAATAGGTATAGTGCAAGTGTCTGAAAGCTACTCATTATCCAGACACGTTGTTTCATAAGCGAAGAAACTGCAACCAGGGAAAACAGCAGCAGTGAGAGTCGCCGTCATCACAGTGGTGGTGGTAGTAGACACGGACCTGGCGCTTACTTAGCGAGTAGTTGAACCCCTCAGTCCTGATCCTCGTTATAACCCAGACCTCATCCTCATGAGAACCCTATCAGTTAGGGTTACTGGTTTCCCCATTTTAAAGGCAAGAAAAACCAACGCATAGAAAATGCAAACTTAAGGCTTGAAATCAGAGATATTTAATGGTGGAGTTGGAATTTGAATCAAAGCAGTTTGACTCATTCCAGGCTCTTAATCACAATTTATCTTTGATGGTCGAGTTTTATAGAAATGTAATGAAAAAGAATTTTTTTTCCCACTCTATATTTTCCTAGGCAATGGCTTAAATAATTTGCAAATATTTATTGAGTACTTACTGTGGGGTCTGTTCTAGCAAGCAAGACAAATACAGTTCCCGCCCAGAGGGAGCCAATACATATTTTGCTATCCCTGCATTTGTGAAATGACAATCGTGCTCCTGTTTGAGGCCACATCTCTCACTCTCTATGTCTGCATGTAGTTATATTTGATTTCATTCAAAACATAAATATATTAGAGGGGACTTGAAGAAAAGCATAGGCATTGAGATCAAATGTATGGAATAGCAAGGAATAATAAAAACTGTAGTTTCCAAAATATTTTAAATAGAATTTATATTCTTAAAAGTGTAATCATGTGACGTGAACATTATAAAACACATACTTTGGGAAGAAAATTATTTAAGTCCATTTTCTAATTCACGAATGAATAGACAGGTCAAAAATGTACTGGAGTTGACCACACATTTTCATGAATAAGCCACAGTGGTAGAAAGCCTTCAGACACTTAGACTTTTTGGAGAACCCTGGTACTGCTCACTCTGTAGATTCTTGGTAACATGTATAATTGAGTATAAATTAAAGTCAATAGTAACCGTGGCTGTACTGTGACCTTCTGAGATTTAAGAATTGCGTTTCCAGAAAGCTCAAGCTTGTGTAACAAGTTCAAACCTTTTAAGTGGTCTCCGTAAGTGGGCCTTTCTTTGCTTGTGAAGAAGAAGGACTTAGGGCTAAGGCATATCAAGTAACAAAGAGCATTTCTGCCTAGCGTGTCAAGTGGGTGGACATCCCTCTGGGGACCAGTGTTGAAAAAAGGCATCTAGTCAGGAGGAGGCCACTCCTGGATTCTGGCTACATTTCCTTCTTTGTTTCAGAGATGGTTCTGATAAAACTGTTACCTTTTTCTCATAAATAAGTCAGCAGAAGCTCATGGTCAATGTGTCTAGGGGTATAAACTCTGGCCAAAGTGTGTTAATCTATTGAATTCTGCTAAACTCATTTTTTTGTGACACGTGACATTCTTAACTTACAAAGTCATCACTATTTAGGTTGACATTGTAACTTCTCTTTTTGAGGCCCTTTATTTTCAGGCCTCACTTACATACTTACCAAAAGTCACCCAATCTTTATTAATCTTTATCAATTTGGTTATTCAGAATCCTGTCTTGAAAAGGTTTTGCAAAATGTTGGATTGTCCCAGGTGTGGTGTTTATTTGCTTGGTTCTGTGGCTCTCTGGGGCCTGAATGATCAGTTCTTTTTGTCTTCTCTTTGCTGGATGTGCTCTGTTGACACAGAGGATGGTTCATTCTCCTCCCTTAGATGGGAGGGGTTTCTCACTTATCAGGGTTAGTGGTGAAAACTAGCTCTCCTGTTGCATAGCGCCATGCAAAGATTTTTACATTAACACCATTACAGTCAGGACAGGGGCCCCACTGCTAAGCAACTTCACACCCACTGTCATGTGGGGTTTGGGATTTGGGGACCTTCTTATCTGTATTTCATTCCTACGGCTGTTGAAGGCATTAGAAACAATAGGATAAGCCAAAATACGGTTCACAGCACATCTATGAGCATCATAATATTGGTTGTGCTGAAGATGACATATTTTACAATATGTGACATTTTCTTGAGTGTGTTCTAGTGAGTATGAGATTTGAGACTTTTCAATAAGAGTTCGATGAGGAAAGAGTTTTGATACTGGGAAATGCTGCGTGGTATAAATACCTCATGGAAAATTACAACTATACTCTCATATTAAATGCAGCTCGCAACTATACTCGCATATTAAACACAAGTAATTCCGCAATAAATATACCTATTTAATTTTTTCTAGTATTTCTGGTATTTATTTGAACATAGACTTCCTTGTTCTTATCAAATCCCTTTTTCGTTTGGAAGGTGACTTTGACTGAAAAGCAAAGTGCAGAACCACATTATTGGTTGTGTTCACATGAGAAATGAAAATGGACATCTGTTTATACCTAAGAATGTAAGGACAGCAAGGGTCGATGAAGCAATGTAACCTAGATTCATGCCCCCATTTCATATCAGGGTTCTAAAAGGGGCAGCTATTGAAAGTCTTTGTGGACCTCAAAGACTCACAGATTACGTGAGCAGGAAGGATGCGATTAAACATCTCATTGAGTGACAGGGTAAGACTGTGCTCTGAGGATCCTTCTGGGCCTCCTTGATGCGTGTGGAGGAAATTGCAGGGTCTCTTCAGTAATTGCTTCTCCTCCTCTGCCAGGCACCAGCAAAACTGTACTTTACAGTCCTCTCAAGGTTGGCTGGGCAGTGTGACCTGTACAAGCCATGGAAATGTGAGGAGAAGTGACACATCTCACTTCCTGGTAAAGGAGAATAAAGACTATGCCATTATCTCGTCTCTTTCTTCCCCTGTCCTCACAGCCAAGAAGTCCATGAACTTTTGGAGGGAAAGCCATGAGATGGAAGAGTCTCCTTTAACTTGGGTCCCTGAGTGACCCTGTGGAGCTTAATCCACCACCTCCAATTTTCTACATCTCACCACCCCTACTTATGTATCTGAGACATACAGCATGGGCAAGAGACCCTTGTTGACTAAAGTGACTGAGAATTTGAGATTGCTTGTTACTACAGCATAACTAAACCTCCCCTGAGTGTGTGTGTGTGTGTGTGAGTGTGAGTGTGTGTGTGAGTGTGTGTGTGAGTGTGTGTGAGTGTGTGAGTGTGTGTGTGAGTGTGTGAGTGTGTGTGAGTGTGTGAGTGTGTGTGAGTGTGTGAGTGTGTGTGTG
>NC_058406.1:157509514-157517888 GCF_002201575.2 Neomonachus schauinslandi
GTGTGTGTGAGTGTGTGAGTGTGTGTGAGTGTGTGAGTGTGTGTGTGTGAGTGTGTGAGTGTGTGAGTGTGTGTGTGAGTGAGTGTGTGTGTGTGTGTGAGTGTGAGTGTGTGTGTGTGTTGTGGGAGAAAGATAGGCCAGGCCTCCCCACTCTGTTTACCCCATTTTTAAATCTCCTACCCCTCCCCACTACAATCAGAGAAAATATATGTTGGTTTGTTTACTAGACTTCTAAAATGTGTTTTCTTGAGGCGCCTGGGTGGTCAGTCAGTTAAGCGTCTGCCTTCAGCTCAGGTCATGATCACAGGGTCCTGGGATCGAGCCCCCTGCATGGGGCTCCCTGCTCAGTGGGGAGTCTGCTTCTCCTCTCCCTCTGCCCCTCCCCTGCTCATTCTCGCTCTCTCTCAAATATATAAATAAAATCTTTAAAAAAAGAAAAAAGATAAAAAATAAAATGTATTTTCTTAAAGAATTCCATTGTTAGAAATATTGAAAGTCAGTGTTAAATATCATCCCTATTTTATGTTTAAGAATACTAAAGTACCACTGAAGTGAACAACTCAATAAAATTACTTTCAACAGTGGTGGAAGCAGAAGTAGAACTCAGATTCTTGTTGTGTTTTAGCTTATTTTAAGTTTGTTTTATTTTCTTGCACTATAAAGTTGAGCGTTAATAATTGAAAAAATAAAAATAACACAGAATAGAAGAATAAAAATAGTATCTATAGGCTCATCCCCCAAAGACAAACACTCTTTATTCTCATGTATTTCTTTATGATCTTTTAAATTAATAACAAGAGCAATAATCATCTGTGTTTATTGAATCCTCCCAGATGTCAGACACCCAGCAGGTACAGGCCAGGCTTTTGGAGTCTGTCTGGGAAGCATCCACACTCCCACATTTTTCAGTTGTGTGACCTCGCTCAGCCCTCTGTACATCAGATTCTTCATCTTTAAAATGAGGATTTTACTACGGTTTTATGAAGATTAATTTTAAAATACATGTAAAATATTAATACTTGGAAGAGTTCCTGGATTATTGTAAGCACTCGATAAATGTTAGCAGTTTTACTTTTAATTTGTCCCCAGTTAATGCTCAGAACAAGCCTCTGCAATAGGTAGTATTATCCTTCTCTTACAGATAATGTAAGGGAAGATTAGGGAAGTTAGTAATTTCCCACAGTCACCCATGCAACAGGCAGTAAAAACTTATTTCAGAACCTGTTCTCCTAATTATTATAATATAAAAATATGCCATTTTTGTGCATCATTAACTAATTCATTATTACACAAATAACAGGTACTTCTGTTTCTGATTTTTTCACTATTATAAATATCTTGAATACAGTGAGTGTTACTGTAAATTTTTTTTTAAAAGATTTACTTATTTGACAGAGAGAGACACAGCAAGAGAGGGAACACAAGCAGGGGGAGTGGGAGAGGGAGAAGCGGGCTTCCCGCTGAGCAGGGAGCCCGATGCGGGGCTCGATCCCAGGACCCTGGGATCATGACCTGAGCCGAAGGCAGACACTTAATGACTGAGCCACCCAGGTGCCCGAGTGTTACTGTAAATTAAATATCCTTTATTAAAAGTTGTTGGGTTTTTATAATTGTTCCTTAAGATAGATTACCAGCAATGATATAAATTAGTAAAGCAATGTTGTTTCTTTAGACTCTTGATTCATACTCCTAACATGCTGTCTAAAATTGTTTTACCAAGCCTATCAATTTTAAATAAGGATGTACTAGTAGAAAAAAAATGCTGTTCAGATTTAAAAGGAGAGGTGAAGGTGGTTAATTACATAGGTGATGAAAAAAAGGATCTCATTTTTAACTTGCAGTGTTTCAGTGTGCATTCTTCAACCTGTAACGTTTTATTTACTGTGATATTGTACGTGATCAGGTGCTCAAATTGAAGTATTATATGGCCCTGCGCCATTCCTTCACTGAAGCAGACACTTAAAGCCACGTTTCTCCATGGCTTTGTCCTCTGCCATCTCTCCTCACTGCACACTCACTCCAGGGGAAGTCACCCTCAGCTGAGAATTTAACATTGCTATCCAAATCTCCCTACCTCCAAGACTCCAACCCAGGTATCTCTTCGGAGCACCAGCAAACATCTACACATGCTTTGTAAAGGCCAGCATTTCCCCGGGCTCTTCCCTGGGCACCTTCAACTTGAACTGTCCAATGCCTCATTCATCTCCTTACATCCAGACCAGTTCCTTCTGTTCTGTTCTGTATGTGATGACTTGGTGATTGGAAAAATCGTCTGTCAGACTGCTCAAACCTGAAATTAGCTTTTTCCTTGACTTTTCTCTCTCCCTCACACTCCCAGGCACATAGGTTCTGGCTCCTAAATATCTCCCCAATCCATCCCTTCTCTGCACCCACACTGCCACTTCAGCATGCATCATCCCTTGTCCCGAATCACTAAACTCGGGTCTCCTTGCCTCTTACCTGGTTCCCACGCACTTCAATCTTTGCACTTCTTCTCAAATGACATAATGTCCATCCTACCATACCACCTCCCATTTAAAAACGAATGAAGAGTTCTCTACCTTTTTTATGTGATGAGACCTAATTTTCATGATCTGAAAGGGGGGTACCCATCTCTAGCATCACTTTTTGCTACCTCTGCACCCTCTTCCCCTCCCCCACATGCATTATGTTAGAGCACTAGTTCTGGAGTCTGGCTGTACTTTAGCATCACCTTATAAGCTTTTAACCAAGACCAATGCCAAGACCCCATGCCCAGGTCCTGTGAGTTAATTGAGTTCAGGTGAAACTTGGACATTGGTATTTTTTAAAAAAGCCATCAAGAGATTCTCATTTACTGCCAGAATGAGGTGCAGTTCTTCTCACCACATTAAACTATTGTTAATACCCCCAATTTGTTTCTTCTATCTTGCTTTTCTGCCAGGGCTGGCCTTGCTCATTATTTCAATCTTGAAAACCTCTGTTCATCTTTAAGTACTTAGTTGAAATTAGTGATGTCACTGAGATGGGAGAGAGACTTGGAGTGACTTTGCCCCCACACCCCCCATATCTGTCAAGTCTCCTCCATAGTTTTCCTCTTGTGAACAACTGACGTTTAATCAATCCTCTATGAAGTGCTATGCAAAGACAACTTCAAGCCAGCCACTTGTGACCAGATTGTCCCAGGCAGCTATTCCAAAGCTACTGGTTCGAGTCTTACAACTTCAGTGTAATCTTTCCTCTCCCTAGGGTAGATTGGACTGCCCCTTCCTGCAGGTGGACGTGGCACCTTGCATTCTGGCAGCTCTACGATAACTCTTGTTGCCATGCTGGACAGTAACTCCTCATCTACGTGTTTCTAGAGCCACTGGATGCTACCGAATTCTAAGGTAGCTACTCTACTGTAGAAGCATCTTAGTCGTCTTTGTGTTTCTACATAGCGACTGACTATATAATAGATACTCAATAAATGTTTATCCAATGAAAAACTTGATAACCACCCCAGCTGCTACCAGTCAACTACTACAAGATCTGCAGATCCCTCGAGGACTGAGGTAGGTGAAGAATCAAGTCATAAGGAAATAACTTCCTGACCTCTTGAACCTTGGTTTACCTACCAAGTTCACCTTAGGGTTGTGTTGTATTTCTATTATTAATCTTAATTTTCAAATCTTTGCAGTGTATCTGGAAAAAATCCTTTCCATGTGTTAGTGAAATTGTTTCAACCTTAAACCATTGATTTCTGCTTCTGGAGTATGGACTATATGCTTACTCCATTCTTTCAGCTATTGAGAAGTTTGGGATTTATAATAAGTTCAGGATGTGCATCTCTCCAGTTTCTTTACATCTAAATAAATCAAATTAATGAAAAGCCATTATTTACTGTGTGTTTAATAAGGCTTATAGTCTTTAAGCTGGGATAGTCAGAAAAGTCTAATTTATTTCTGCCTTTCTTAAGGGAAAATGTGATCCTTAATCTTAGTTAGCTTGTAGGAATGTTTCTTTATTCTATAGTTTGAACATGACTGCAAATGTCTGAGTTTGTTGGTTGACAATCTTTATATTTGACCCTGTGCACTCTGATGGGGCCCTATTAAGTAACAATTTTCCTCTTGGGTTGGGGCTTAATAAAAATAATAGTAATAACTCTTATTATTATTATACTATACTACCATCTGGTGTACTGAATGCCTACTATTGACCAGAAAATGGGCTCTGTGTATGTCGTACATTGTCTTATTTAATACCTACTATTGAAGTTCAAAGAGGTGAAGTTATTTCTCAGTGTCACATACCTACTAAGCTGCGGAGCTGGTATTACATGAATGAACTGAACACAAAGCTTGGCTCCATGAAAGGCTGCCAGATATATGACTAATGCATAGAAACATGGTGCTACACCACTCTTACCTGTGGGTGTAGGCTGCCAAATGCACCCAAGAGCTGGCTCCCCATAGAGTTCTCAAAGCCACTTCTCCCCCAACCCTTGTAACCATGAGTCACTCAGTGCAGGAAGGTGCCTGAGCTTTTTTGCCGCAAATATTTTAAGCCAAAATATTTTCTGGTGTTTTTGTATATATGATTTGCATAATATGAAATAAGATGATAAAGTGGTGTTTTTTTTTTTTTTTTTTTACGGCATGATATGAATCATTGTACCTGGTAAACTTGACCTTTGCATCTTTGCAGTCTGAGAAGGGTTATCTTTCAACCAAGAACATAGAGAGTTTGTGCTTACCAACTAAGGACTGTGTTTGTTGAAACCTCACCCTAAAGGCAGAATATATAGTGTAGAGGAAATTTTGGATTCAGAGCTAGTTGCCTTGAAGTAAATTATACTTTCAGGGTTTTTTTTTTAATATATTAGTTAATTTATTAATTAGTTAAACTAGTCTTAATGTGGATTATCTTATTTCCACATGGATGTCTGTTCCTTCATGTCTATGTCAACTTCTGTTTTAGGATGTTCAAGAAAAATCATTATCGACTAACATTTTCAAGAAAAACTAAGTTTCTGAGTGTCAGTGATTTTGCTAAATAAGGAATCTCTTTTCGACAGTCACATATTTGGTGGCATTTACTTGCTTTAGCAAATAAAATGTCATATATCATGCTAACACTGGCGAGTTGTATATGATTAGTGATTTTCTGATGATTGGGGGCAGGTCTGGAAACACTGTATGCATGCATAGCATGGGCTTTATTGTCATTAAAAGTGGACTCATTCTCCCAGGGGAAATCATTTTATAGCTCTCTGTACACAAAGAGATGAAATGCTTTTCATTTATCAAAGAGTTTTCCCCCAAGACAGCTTGATTTCTGTAACTAGTGTAGTAATTATTCCTTTGTTTAAAATTTACACTATCAAAAAAAACTGAACCACATTTCCCAAGGAGGAGTAATTGTTTGATAAAGATGTTAGTGAAGGATTTTTCTCTCTTCTCTCACATTCCCTCCTTCCTCTTCGCCCTCTCTTTTGGGGGGAGGGGTCTAGTTTCTGAAATTCTCATTGAGTGCATATAGTCTATGAACGTCTATGGATGTATGTAAGTTCAACTTGTACCTAAAATGATGCTTACTATCTTACAGCCCAAACTTAAAATTTAAAAGAAAATTTAAATTCAGTCCATACCAACAACAATAAGAGCAGCAACAAGAAGTAATTGTATTTTGGCAATACAGTATCAGTATATCCTTTATCTGTGTTATTAAACAACTTCAAATCATTCCATGTCTTATGGTACTCCTTCCCTCTAAAATTAAACACACATGAAAGACACCTGGTTTTGAATGCTGAAATGCAATGCAAACCAGATGGATTTTATTGAAAATGTGGTCCTCGACTCTTACGCTGAAGTGGGAAGTTGATTTTTTTAAAATGCCATCTACAAATACACACTTAAAAGGCAGCTTTTGTTGGTTAGATGTTAGGGCTTTGGGGGGTTTTGGCCTGTTCCAAGAAGTTGTCCCATAGAGCAAGTGGCCTCTTCCATTGGAAAATAAGAAAATATAGCTCTTATTGAGACATAGCCTTTAAAAGTACAAAAAGAAGTTACTATTTCCTAAATTTTGAGACAGCATCATTGCTTTAGCATAATAATTCAAGTCATAAAGTGGTAGGGGAATTTTGATCTTAACATTTTTTTCAAATTAATGATATAATGAAAATATTCTAAATCATAATATCGACTTATTTATAAGTGCCTACTTTGTGCCAAGCCCTGGGTATATAATGGTAAACAACCAAAATTTGGTTCTTACCTTCATGCAGCCTAGTCTTGTGAAATTATCTTGTTCATTCCTTAAAAACAAACAAATAAATCAAGAATCAATTAGTGGAAGATAGGAGAACTAACATATATCAAATACTAACTCTGTACCAGAACGGAGCTAGAATTTTTCCCTCTTATTTAAGTTTCTCAGTAACCCTGTAAGGTAGTTACTATGATCCTCATTTTATAGATGGGAAAACTGAGGCTCAGGGAGGTGAAGTAACTTGCTTAAAGTCACACAACTAGTGAACCAGTAAATGGCAGAGTGGGCACTTGAATCCAGGTGACATCTCTCCTGAGCTTACTGCCCTCTCTGCCGTATAGAATTTCGATTCAGCAGGTCCCATTGCCCTTTCCTCGGTGCCACTAAATGATTTAACTTCTTCGAAAGAAATAATATACTGTAGTTCACAAAATACCAGAGGGAAAATGTGGAAATCGGTACTCCCAATATTGTCATTGGCCACAAGAGCTCTGATGTTTTTTTTCTTGGACACGCCTCAGCAAGTGAGTAAATGTACCCAACAGATCTTCAAACTAAAAGTCCATATACATAGGAGGAACTGGGTTTTTTTCTTTTAAATTTAGAAAAAAGGGCCACTATGTAACTATTTCATTTTGATTGTTTTGATTTGATGGTTTAATGCCAGGCTGAGGTCTTTGCTGGGTAAGACTGGGACATTGTGAAAGCTGGTTTCTACTCATTTCTATTTTTTCCTCCAGAGACATACTTTCAGTGGAGGCTCAACTCCTTCCAGGCCAACTAACACATGACTTAAAGCTTTTTTTTTCTCATATACTTTCTGAATTTTCTGTATAGCCTACTTGCCAAGGGCCTTCTAGGTTTTCTTTTGAACATCTGTAATGATAGAAATTCACTATCTTTTGCAAGAGTTCATTCCATCTTTGTTTAGTTCTAATAATCAGGTTCTTTTTCTTCAAAATATGACAATGCACATGTAGTTCCCAGGTACAAACATATTCAATTCCTCTTCTGGGTGACAATCATTCAAATCTATCCCATAGAAGACATATCTAATTTGCCCTCTGTGTGGCAGCTATTCACATTGAGAGCTAACTAAAAATAGCTATCATGATCTCTGTTACTTCTCTCAAATATCCCTAATTTCTTCATCTGCTCCCGGAATAACAGAACTTTGAGTTTTTTCACTTGAAACAAAGATGGTACCAGAACTAAGCCCATATTACATTAGGGATTACATAATCCTAATGTAATGTTACCAAGTAAATAGTATAGCAATTCTAAACCCTTTCCCCTTATTGTAATATAGTAACTAGATTTCTATAAATAAGGTCTAAGTTCATGTTAGTTTATTTTGGAAGTTGCTTCTTAATTTTGGTTGAAACTGAGTTTACTTTCAACTCAGAACCCTGTGCTTTTTTAAACTTACGCTGTGTTTCAGTTCACAGCATTTCCTTTGATGTTGCTCTTTGGATGTTTACTGTCTAATTTTACTTCCTTCTTATAGTATTTGTCTTTACACCCTACTTGCTTTACATTTGTAAATATTTATTTTAGCATTCTCTACTTTTATTATGATAGCCCTGGTTGTAGATTTGTGGTCTTTCCAAAGTTTATACATTTATATCTGTCATTGGCTCTGTAACCTTCTCAGCCACTTTCTCTTCAAAATTTGCCTCTCCCTTTTTCTCTGCATTTCCTGTTTCTGATTCTCCAATATGACATGTTAGACTATTTCATTACATCTTCTATGTATCATTGCCTCTGTTTTATATGTGTGTTCTGTTGTATTCTGAGTATTTTATTCAGGTCTGTACTTACTTCTTTTTTTTTTACTCAAATTTGAATATGGCCGTATCTAGGGGTTTTCTAGTAGTTTACAAATATTTGTACCCTTTGATCCGATAACTCTACTTTTAAAACCTCTTATAAGTGCATAAAGATTTGGATGTAAGAATGTTTATTTCAGCATTATATAAAAACAACCTGAATTTCAATCTATAGGAAATTAATAAATAGATACTAGCCAATGTAATAGTTTGTTATACAACTTGCTAACATGAATTAAGTGTGGGTGCATATTTTCTTCTTCTTTTCTTTCTTTCTTTCTTTCTTTCTTTCTTTCTTTCTTTCTTTCTTT